>NW_015090763.1:1343635-1358144 GCF_001431845.1 Calidris pugnax
TCTTTTTGGGGAGGTTTGGGGCCCGCTCCCTCCCTCGGGCTGCCCTCCGGTGGCCGCATGGGAAAAATGCAGCATCAGCTCTTCCCGCAGGGTACCAGGGACACTAAAAAGGGGGAAATCTCCCTTCTCTCCTCTCCATGCAGCCTCCTTAGGTGACTCTTACCTCTGAAATAGAAATATTCCTCTGTTCTATGCCTCTTCTTGGCCACCTACACGTTCTGTTTAAAAATAAGATCTGCCACGCACAGAACACGGGACTGTCTCACTGTCCTTTTCTGGCTCATCATACCCAGAAGTGGGAAAGGGTGATGGACAATGTGAGATGCTCTCACGTAATCTAAAATACAGCAGAAATTAGGGGGATGCCCCTCAGGGTCAGGAATTGGTAGCTTGTGTAGAGGCTGAACTGGGGAAGGACTAAACTGGGATTATAGAGATCTTCTCCAAATCCCAAGAGAGCTCTGAAGGCCAGAAGGGAACTTCTGTTCACACCCCCCCCACCACCCCCAACCGGTCTTCTGGGTGCAGTTTTCTTGTATCCCCAGCCCTCAGGGCCATCTCACTGCAGTGATGGAGCATCTCTGAGGCTGGTGGGTGCCGTGCTCATGCCTCCCCACCTCTTGCCCTCCTTGCTCTTCCAGCTTTTGGCAGTGTTATTGTCATAGCATTGGAGAGCTGCTGGCCAAGGAGCCAGCTGGACCTCATTACTGGCACTGCTAGACCCAAGTTCTTCCTGCTGGGGCTGCTGGAACTTTCCAGTCAGGACCTCAGGTTGAAGGGATGGCACAGAGCCACCATCTTGATAACCATCCATGGAAATAGCCGTTTCCCTTCTGGAGTCAAAGCCATCTTTCCCTCAGGCCTCTCTGTTGGAAGCGGGACGGCCATTAACAAGTCCAGCTGAGCAGCCACATGGCTCTACACTTGTCTGAACCTCCTGAAGGTCATGGATCTGCAAAAGGACAGGGAGAAACCTGTGGGCCTCAGACCTTTTTATGCACTAGAAAACTACTTTAGATCATTACTGGGAAAAACTGTGCACAAGTGATCACCATGGCTCTCCCTGCTGCTCAGGATGATGCTCTGTGTGATGCTGTGTGTTTGCTCATCACTGGAGGGAAGGACAAGAACAGTGATGAAGCTACTGTGAACTGTGATCTCCACATGTAGGTGAAGGCCAGTGCATGGGGAGGGCCAAATACCATGAGACATTGCCTAAAATAGCCTTTTTCAGGAGTCGATTCTATCTCACAGCTTGAAAGAGATCATGATGTACAAGCCCAGAACGTGTCAGGTTTTTCATATTGGGCCATTTGTAGCTTTCCTCCTGCACTTCACACTTCCATCTGCTACTGCTGGGTTGGCTGCCAAAGACTACCTCTGTGTCTTTAAAGCCTAAAGACCTGTTCCTGGGAGTAGCCACAACAGAAAGACACTGCCAAGACTTTCAGAAGAGTATGACATGGACCTGGGCTGGTGGGGAGGACAGGATCCCAGAGCTCCCTTGCAAGGAGGGATGAAAGACCGCAAAGTTTTCAGCCATCAGAGAACACAACCATTTAAGTGCAATTGACAGGAGAGACAGATCTGGAGAAATCCCAGAGGAGCTCAGTCAGAAACCTGGAGGTATTTTAAGACCACGTTTGATGTGTCAGAGCACAGGTAATGGACACTGTTCTTGTGGAGATGAGGCTGTGTGCTGGTGACTAAGCCCACCAGGTGTGAAGCTAAATCAGACACTGCTCAAGGCCTGTGTCCCATTTAATTACCATCTTGAGGAACAGGTTGGGCCTGGATCCAAGAAACCTTGTGGAGAGGAAACAGGAGATCTAAGTCCTGAATCCCACCTCAGCCACCGAACTGGGAGGTGAATGTGGGCAACTCAGTTCTCCATGCTGTGTGTCTCCTCCCCTCTGCAACATGTCTTGGCTATTTAGATCAGCAATTTGGTCCAGGAAATTTTAGGACTGTACATCTTTGTTCAGCATCCATCACCAAACTCTGATAATGTTTTAATTGCTTTTTTTGCAAGGGTAAAGTCCTCCTAAAAACACCTTGGAAGCTGCTCTGCGAACAGCATCCAATTACATAGAAAAAAGGGGGATGATGTCTGCCATCAGTTCCCCAGGGGGAGGATGGTTGAAGGATGTCACCTACTGTCATCTCCCAGGATACAAGGGGAGACGATCTCCCTTCTTTCCAGAGCTACTATTTCTGCTGCAAGGCATGGGCTGACCCTGCTGTCAGCTCCAGCACTGCACAGGAGGAGGGGACATATTCTAATGCCTGGGCAGGAGCTGCGAAGGTTTCTTGGTGCTGAGCTGCCTTCCCTCCCCAGCAGACCCAGCTTGTCACCTTAGATTCGCTCCGATGTCACTCATTTAACTGAAGTGCCTCCACTCCCCTCAACGCGTGGGACTGGGAGGACAGATCTTGCTGATGAAGCCAGCGTGTCTGCTAGCAGGAAGGACAGCCAGCAACAAGCCAAGGGTATCTTTGCTCAGCACCATTTCTGAAGGGCACAGCTTGGATGCACGCACAGACCAAGCCAGCTGAGGACCTTTTTCACAAGAAGGCTTCATTTTCCTCTAGCAAATCGGGACCACATGCCCAGAGAAGTGACCTACATCTGAAGATGCTCCTTTGAGAAAGCTCCAGCAGCATCAGTCTGTTTGGCAAGCTGGTTCCTGGCAAGGGGCAGAGAAGATGTACCAGCATACCTTCCCAAGAGGGTTTCAAGGCACCATGCTTGGCTGGCCCTTGTTCCTGATCTGTCTGTCTCCCCTTACCTTGTCTGCTGCACACTGGCATTGTGGTGACTCATTCATGCCTGCTGGCTCCCTGCAGTAATTACCAGTGGAGCTTTCTGTCGTCACAGCTCTTAAGGTGGGCTCATGCTGTGATAAATAAGCTGCTTAGCAGCATGGAAAGAAATGGTATTTAAAGTTTAATATCTTTTTTTAGCCCCTTCTCAAAGGATGCTGATTTTGTGATCTGTTTGGGAAGATGCAGGAGGCTTTGTTTCTTTCTGCAGTGGGGACAGGCACAAAATGAGGAAGGAGAAATGGGAGCGTGCCCATACGTGTGGCATGACAGAGCCAGGCTCTCTCCTTTCCCTCTCACCTCCCTAAGCTTTACAAAAGTGACTGACACCCTCATTATATAGTTTAATTCAGGCTGGCAGCCTAACTTGCCATTGCAAGGAGTAGAAAAAAAAAATATATGACCCAGCAGCAGTAGGGAAAGATTGCTACCCACATTCCCAGAGGACCGTCTGGTACCTGCTGTGGCCTTACATGGTCTGTAGGTCTTGACTTTCTGGACTGAGCATCCTGAGGTCCAGAGCAATGCATTGGGGAGCTCGTGCAGAGGTGGGACAGCTCAGCCTTGGGCAGCTGTTGAGATTCTCTCCATAAACCCACTCAAAGATCAGTGTTAACTCTCCCATCCCTAAATCTTGCAGGAAGGGGGAAAAAATAAACTAAGAAGCTCTCTTCCTCAGCCATGCAATCACACGGCTTAGCCCTCCCATGACACTTTCTGTCCAGGTGCTGCAAGCAAGGATTGCAGCTCACCATGGAGTTTAGCCAACACTTAGGTTTCTCCCAGCCTTCAAGAGGGGGATTAAAATAACTTCATGTTAATCCTCCTGATACCTCCCCCCCATCCACTGCTTCACACTTCCGATGGGGAAACTGAGACCTGGGGAGTCCTTCACCCAAAGGAGGTTTAAAACATCAGCAGAGGAGCAAAGAAACACCTGGACTTTCCTCAAGCCAAGTCCTTTTGCTTTAATCACTCAGTAATATTCTGGGGCAGGGAAAATCTATCCTAAACCAGGGTATTTGGGATTCAAAGGGAGTAAGGAAAATCTTCAAGTCCCACTACTGTGTTTTCTCCCTGGTTTGATCACTCAAGGCAGATACAAGGAAGGCACCACTGGCCAGTGGATGTACAGGGAGAAGGAGGCTGTGATGGGCACAATTCAAAGTCACCTGTGCCCAGTGAGGTGGCAGAGAGCATTAAGTAAATGGGGTTGCTGCTGTTGCTGTGAATTATGTGTTCAGATTTCATACCTCCAGAAAAGCTGGCAGATTCCAAACAAGCTCTCTGAATTCAAAGCCCCATGCATCAAGTTACCGGGAACATGTGAGTGATTCCAAAGGCTTGTACTGCTTTGAGTAACAATTTATAACAACAAAAGCCTCATTTAAGACAGGGACCCCTGTGGGAATGTTCCTATTCATTTCTCTCTTCTGTGGGTAATTGCAGAAAGATGACATTTAAGTTGTTTTACAAAAGTGGCAAGGAAAAAAAAAATGAAAGAGGGGGAAAAACAGAGAGAAAGATGGTACAGTTGGATAGGGTGAAGGAGAAGACAGCCTGGCTAAGATTCCCAGAGGCCAGTAGAGAAAGGTTTGTCCTGAATAGCAGTCTCAGTTCACAGCAGGGTGGCATCAGCCGTGTGTACTCAGGACAGTGGAAACGCAGCATGGAGGTAGAAAAGCAACACTGGGCATGAGAACACAGCTCATCCCTCCAGCTGATGGGCAGGTATGAAGTGTGGGTGGGTGACAGACCCCAGATACCACTGCCCAAATTTGAAAACTGTGGTATGGTCATGAACAGAAGAGCCCTGGCTGCCTGAATAGCTCAGGGCTGGGAGCAGACTGTCCAGCCTCTGGATGCAAGTAGCCAAAGAGAGTGTATGGTCGGTGACAGAGAACTTCAAACCTCTTCTAACATCCTGATGGAGAATGAAGAAGACCATAACTCAAAGGCTGGTTGAAACCCCTCTCTATACATTGGAGAAATCCCTCTGGGATGAAGATCTGCATTCCCCGTAGCTTGTGTGAAGGTGATGAGCCCTCTTCTGTTCTGCAGATTTTCAGAGATTTACTACCTATTAGAGGAATTTAAATGCATTCAGTGTAATTAAACCCAGGGGAAAACACAAGCCTTTAATATCTCATGATTTCTAAAATATATAAAAAATACATCTTTCCCCTGCCACTCTACAGAACTCCTGCCCATGAAGACAGGTTTGAGGAACCCACAGCTGGGACTGGCTTAGTCTGCTGAGCTGACCAGCTGCACGTGTGTGTGTACGTGTGTGTTTGTGTGTGCAAAATCACTTTAATGATCCGTGACGGAAGGGCAAGTGGGTGAGGAAGGCGGGGGGGTGGGTGCCAAATGGGGCATGTTCCTGCAACGCAGGGATAATTGGCCCTGCAATGGTAATGGCAAGCTGCTGTCAGCCTCTAACAAAGTGTGCGAGAGATGAAGTGACACCCTGACAGGTCCCACCGACGTCCTGGCCTGCCCAGCCTCCGCCAAACAAATGATTACAGCATTTCTGCTGACATTCAGGAAACTAAATTGGAGGTAATGACTCTCCTGAGGGGCTGGGAATAGGGATGGTAAGAGGGAGCCTCACAGCTTTGCACGTCATGTGGGACATGTTTTTTCTGCACTCTTCCCAACAATCACATAAGCTTTTCCCATATGAGCACCCACGTGGATCTTCTGAGATAATCACCTCCCCGTTTCCCTTCCCCAGTAGAGGTCCATGTATTCCCCAGTACACTCATCCATCCCAGCTCTGACCACCCTGTGAATCCTGGGAACAGAAATGGGATAGACATGACGACTTCAACATCATCTGGGAATGAATTCACCCAGTCTTTGGTTTTGCTTTTCCTCCTGTGCTACATCTCAAACTCCCTTTCATACTCGGTTGATTTCCATGTATTTGCAACATTCCCTCTTATGCCGAAGCAAGGAGCCCATGGTAGGCACATGCAGAAAGAATAGTGAAAAAACAATATAAAGCAGTTGTGTAGCTCCTACTCCAGCAGCCTGGTTAACTCCAGGTCTGCCTTAAAGCTGAAGCTTATATCAACAACATTACATCGCCGTACAAGAACAAAGTGATGAAAATCTCTGTAGGTATCTAGCAGGCTGCATTCCTGCTGAAATGATTTACTGCAGCTGGAATATTATGTCACCAATGGCAGTGTGCTCTAATCTAAATCCAGACAGGTCGTTAGGAAATTCTCAGGTCTCCTGTTTTTCAGTGAAGCCAAGTTGAATGGCTTATGGCTTAAATTTACATTGTAATGGCCATACAAGAAATCGCATTTAGAGTGACTGGAAAGAAGTAAGAGAGAGGGAGAGAAAAAATTAAACTTGCTGGCTGGAAAGTGTCTGCCAAAGCATTTAACAGCTCCACCTCCTTGTGATATTCAAGTTCATCATATCTAAATAAATATGCTTGGAAATTGTCCATCACAAGGGAAAACAGTCATCTCAAGGGTACTGTTGAAAGCATATGTCAAAGGTAACACCATGGGCATGTAAATTGATTCAGAGTACTTAATTGGCACTGTTTTCTTTAGTACATTGATGTCATTCCAGAACAATCCCAACCCCCAGCACACTAACATCAGGTCATATTGTGAGCCCATTTATATCACAAGGTTATTTCCTTTGACTCCAATGGATTAACCAGTTCTACATTGCAGTAGAGAGAGGTCAGATGTAGATCTTTTCCACTTACATTGAATTTAATTGATTTTTTTGTATCTGTTTAAAAAACTTCTAAAATAGAACATAACGGAAAATGTTATTACTCTCTAACCTTCTGAAACACAGCACAGGGCCCGCTGTACCAGGTGGTGTATGCACACTCACAAAACAAAACCTCCCTGATTCATGGGCAATATACCCCAAAGAGGGAACAGCTTTCACTCCTAAATGACTCAGAGAACTATTTTACACCCCGAAAACACAGCTTTTCAGCAAGCTCAGTTGCTTTCCTGGATAATCCCTCATCTTTTCTAATCCTTCCTGAAGATCTCTTAGCTCAATAACTAGCAGTATTTAGAAACCCTTTCTTTTTCTTTAGGTAATTGCCCTCTTCAGATGCTACTGATCCAAAGTCCGATAAACCTCCTGAGGCAAAGCCCTGCCCCTGCTGCCCTCACAAAGGGTCCATCAAACAGTGACCCAGCCCTGATCTCCTCTCAGTTATTACCCCAATTAGTGCCAGCTACTCATCATCAGCAAGGCCTCTAAAACCAGGTGGATTGAATATGTCAGACCCTTCTTGGTGCCATTAACGTTTTGTTTGCTACTAAATTTTGGGAAGGTAAAAGATGTCACTGCGGCCACTGCTGCATGATTATTTGCCATTATAAATCTCTTTTGGGCCCTGGCTTCTTTTCAGCTTGGACAGCAATGTCTTTAGAAATGGTATGTATGTGCACTTTCTCATATGAGCAGTCCTTCAGCTTAGTCCTTTAGAGTTCAGTGGAGTGATCACCACAGCAAGTTTCACCCCCCTTCCCCACTCCATAGTTACCACTTCAACTGGTAACACCTGCTAAGAGGTGTTATACCCAAGTCCTCAACTCCTGTAGGGTTTTCAGGTGCTTTTTGCCCATCAGTGAGCTCAGTTCTCCTCTGGGTTCCCTGTCTGAATGTTATTCTTTTCTTGTGGCAGCAAAAGGACCCAACTGAGAGCAGGCTCCATTTTGTGCTTCGTGATGCACAAAGATAGTGAGGGCTTCTCTTGCCCCTGAGAGCTCACAGATTGCAGCCACAATTCTTCGTGTCACGCTGTGTGGCCTGATGACCTGCTCTTTCTTTCTTTTTTTGTGGCAGTCCAGCAATTGGTGTCACTTCATCTCTATCTGCCCAAATATCAGAAGTGCTATGGAATCACGGCGGCTTAAGGATTTGCTCAGTTGGTAAGTTCACATCCATGGCTTTCCAAAGGCTCTTCCTTGGCCATTTCCAGGAAAGAGGATATTCATCAGTTAATTTTGGGAACTTGTGTTCTGTGGTGTTGCCACAGAAAGAGATCTTTGAAGGAACCTAAGGGTCCAAGGCGATTGCAGTGCTGATATTGGCATACACCCTCGAAAGCCGTGGACATTTGTCATGTTGTCACTGCAGACCAATTTCTGTCTGGTGAAAGAACTAACATTCTATAGAAATAGCCATTAATAGTTAACAGACTGTTGAGACCATTGGGATGAACCCCCAAACTGAAGTCCTGGTTTGGAGCGTGGATTTGAAACTCCATTTCCTACCTCTAACCATTGCTGGCAATCAACATCTGTTTCTGTCCAGAAATTATACCTTGCACAAAAACTTTAGTTAAATGACATCTTAAAATGAGAAGACTGGGATTAAACAAATGTCTGTTTTGAATGAAAAGCTGGGTTGGTCCAGCTGTACTCAGCTCTTCAAGCAGCTTGTTGTTCCCTCTGTAAGAGTATTGCCAGTGGCCCGTGAAGGACTCTGGACACGTCTTCCTTCATTGTCATGCATCGATCTCGTACATCGCAAATCCAGCCAGTGGCTGAGGAGTGGGTGTCTCTGCTAATTGGTTACATCTGCCTCTAAGGCCTGGCTACCAGCTGGCAGAGGTGATGGCGTTTGCAATGCCACCTTGGCAGAGAAGCTCTACGACTGCCATCTGTTGGCTTCCAGAGCCACATTTCCTAGATAAACATGACCTCCCCAAGGGAAATGTGACTTCTCGTCTGTGACAAATGGAACGTAAAAGACACCTCCAGCTTTCGTGGGATCCTTAGGAACTTGCTGGGCTATTACCAAATGTGAAGCCATTATTTTATAATGGACATAATTCTTCTCCTTCCTGCATTTCAGGTAAGAGGAACATACTCCATTTCTAAAGAATCCATATAGAGTTCTACCTTTCCTCCAAAGATTTCTGTATTTGAACAGAATCAGAAAATAAATGAAATTTTACTGTTTTGTTTTGGTTTTCCCATTGGTGATGCTGAATATTTAATCACAGCTTCACAAGGACATGAATTTTTCTTTGGATTCCTCCCTGAGCTGCAGTGGCTGATCCTGGCTCAGGAACAGATCTCAGGCTGGTCCCAATGGACTCTCTTGTTTTGTCCAGACTTGGCTCTTCTTGCTAGTTTGCTGAAAGGCCTTCAGGTACTCAGAAGAGAAACTTGTGCACACATATACGTATGTGTGTGGGGGCAAAATTTATATATTTTTTCCCAGAGGTTTTATAATAATGCTTTTGTTATGGAAATTTCTTATTGGAGAAAAAAATTAATAAAATATGAGGTTTCTTCTGAACTGTTGTCAGGGAAAGTTGCTTGGGTTCCCTGGGTACAAAAGAGTATCTGGAGTTACATCAGGAATTTCTAGCAATTTTATATTTGTGTCCACTGAAACCCACAAAAATCAGTCATAACTTTCCATTGAGTTCTTCTAACAAATGGATAGCTAATGATTATCATATTTTGTTGCAGAAGGTTGGTTATTTCTTCTAAAATGCTAGTAGCCGAGTTAAAAACTTTAGAAGATGGGTATCATCTAGAGAAATCTGCATTGTCTTTGCTGACATAACCATTTCTGACAGATTGATTAATAAATATAATACCAGTACTCATGGCAACAGGATCACACAGGAACAGGTACATCAGTTATAAATAATGCTGGTCAAAGCTTCTCTCTTAAAAAAAAAAAACAGTTAATATTCAACCTTTTTAAAAAGCAATTATTTGGGAAAGATTACTTTGAAAAAAACAGCACCTGCTTGTTTGAAGTATCTTAACTGAAGTAAGGCTTATTGCATTCCTTTCTTTCTTATATTTAAAACCACATTGACAATTTCAAAACAACAAAAAATCTCTCTTAGGTAATACTGTAAAATGGAAGTTCCTAACAAGGTTCTGGGTACTCTGTGGGCTTCAACACATTCTCAGGGGCTGGAAAACTCTGGGGGTCTCAGATCAAATGCTAAAGTGGACGTGCTGGACAAAGCACCCGGAGCGTTTCCTCTGAACCATCAACTCCCCCAGGGCTGATGGATTCGTGTGTTGACTTCTCATAGCGGAGCCTTCCAGTCTCTTTTTCCAGGAGAGGCTGCCCGTGTAACTGAAGAATCAGGAATTACTGTTACCAGGATCCTGGCTTCAGCGCCCCAGGGCTAAACAAGCTCAGATCTGTGTTTTACCAGTCCAAAGAGACATTTCATGAGTTTCAACCAGCATCACAAATATGCTGGGAAGGAAACATGATCTAGGCTGCCCCAGTTGACAACACAGAGAGCCTGAGTGCCGCGCTGGAGCAGCCAAGCCTTTGAGTTATACGAAAAACAAATACAGAAATACTGTGGGGTTTGTTCTGTGGTTTGCTTTTTTTCCTCTTATTATTTTTTCCAAAGATTAAACGCTGGGGATTGGGGTCATTAAGAAATATGGCACTGTTTGTTGTAAGTGATTTCATAAAGACACCAGGCTCTGGATCAACAAGTTACTTAACATTTTAACCACTTAATTATATGCACAAATGAAAATCCTCCAGCACGTGCTTAACACTCTGTTGAACCAGAGCCTTAGTCCAGTTAGCAAACTTGTCATGAACTGATCCCGATTTATACGAATGGGTTTATTATTTGTAAGTATTCACCAAATAGGTTGGACAAATAATTTTTTCAACCTATCGGCTTTTACTGTTTGCTTTAGACTGTTAGCTAGTAATTCATTATTCATTATGGTTGGTCAAGTGCAACACATGATGCTTCTGAACAGGAAAGGCAGGGGGGTAAAAGGAAAAAGATTAATGAATAATGAATAAAATACTTCCTGGTATGAATCTTCATGCTGAAGTGAGTGAAACATTAAAAATTTGCAAACATTTTCATAAATTCTCTGTTGCTGCCTTGATAGTCAAGAAGAGAAATAATATGATTTCAGGAATCATTGTTAACCCAATAGGGCATTTTAATATGCTCAGGGTAGATACTCAAAGCAGTAAGTGCCAAAAAATGAGAATGGACACCCCACCAAGACTTTCAAAGGTACTTAAGCCGGCAGCATGCCTAGGGTGCATCACCAGCAGATGCTCTCAGGCATCTGAAATTCCCAGTTAGTGCTTATCTGAATCCTTTGAAAAAATCCTTCTGCTCAACCCCACCCAGTGATTTCAGCACGAGGCCACAAAACCATCTCCTGAAATTATTACTTACGAAACAAAAAGCTTATCACATGTTTGACCTGAAGCACGTGCTTGAATCCTGCTACAGGTTGAAGTCATGCTAAGAATGTGCCTGTGAGTCTATGGAGGGGAGAGAAAAGCAAGGAAGAAAGCCAAGCTGCTGTGACCCTTGCAGGGTGTCTCAGGGGTCTGAGGGTCAAAGAAGTGACTCCTTCAAGCAGTGACTCCCCAAACTGGCTGGGGGCAAAGGTTTTATTTGTTTTCCAATGTAAAATAATAATATTTTTGTTTTAAGAAAAAAAACACAAACAGTTTGTTTTCACTTTTTAATCAAAAAGCTTTTGGTTTGAACAATCTAACAATTAATAGAGAAATCACTATTTTCTATAGAAAACACTGAAATACCTTCAGCTGAAAACATCGCTTGTATTTACAGAAAAAAAACCCTTTCACTGAATCTTCTGGAGAAGGTTGGATAGATTTTTTTTTTTTTTTTTTTTTTGCTAGGATTTTGCACTCAGGGAGGTGAAATCAAATGAAACTGAGGGCACTGTGCTTTTGGTTGAGCAAAGCACAGCTGAGTCATTTCCATTTGGAAAAAAAAAAAACAAACCAACAAAAAAAAACAACCGAAAAAAACCCCAAACCGTCTTTCTCTCTGTAAAACTTTCTGTGAGGTATTTTCTCTCCTTTGCATGGGAGGTGTTTGGAGCAGAGCTGGTTTTGGGCTGTGTGGGGGCATTTGCCCCCTGCTTGGAGCATCCTCCCTCACGCCGTCCACGGGAGCCGTGTGTCAGGAGCGATGGATTTACGAGCTCGCCACCAGCCGCGGTGCCCCGCTCATTAGAAACAATTTGCATGCTGAACATCAGTATGACAGCCCTAGCAAGGGATTTGTTTAGCTAATTTGGAGTAATGGAGAAGAGAAATTAATCACTTTAACACTGATGCTCCCTGGCAGGGCAAGGCTGGTAGTCATCCCCCCCCCACCTGTCAGCGAGGCACCCCCACTTCTCTCCCTCTTTCCATCCGTGTTTGCCCCCGAACAGAGAGTTCAGGGATATAATAACAGGCCTGGAATCCAGGCCTAGAAGCTGTCAGGATGGAGGAAAAAAAAACCAAGGCAGCCAGCAAGTGCTTACAGCAAGGTTAAAGCAAACAGGATTATCCCTTCAGAGCGCTGGAGAGTGCTGATGCTCTCAAAAACAAAGGACAGGGCAGGAGCCTTGGCCATGGAGCTGCTCAGCTGTCCCCAACTTGCTCTGCCACAGCTGGGGAGAAACCCGATCGGGAGCTATCGCCTCATTAATGATTGATTAAGGGAATAGTGCTGGGGTGGAGGAATCCTGCAGGTGGTGAGCAGCGTTCCTCTCTTCTCCTCTCCAGGTGCTTGGCTCCCCCCCGGAGCGGGAGGGCCGTGAGGTGAGGGCTCAGAGATGACAGTGCCCAGCATGAGGTCCACAAGGGCTGGGCTCGGGGGTCTGGAGGAGACCAGACCCCTGGTCTTTCTTCTCTTTTGGGAAGAAAGTCAGATATCAGTTCGTTTTCTTTTCTTTCTCTGTGTATTTCAATATAAACATTTTGGTTTCCATACTCAACTACGGAAAAAAAAAATCTATATTAAAATATGCTGCTCAGCTAAATACAGAAAATATTCCCTTTATCAGAAAAAAAACCCATAACCCTTTTAAATCTTTCCTATGCATTTTCTCTATTAAAATATGCTGCTCAGCTAAATACACAAAATATTGCCTTTATCAGAAAAAAAAAAAAACATAACCCTTTTAAATCTTTCCTATGCATTTCGCCGCTCCTAAGTATATTCAGCATGTTTTAGGCATACACCTTTTCCAGATAAATGAAGATCTAAGTTCATGACAGCTGTGATATGAATAGAAGCCATATTGTAAACTTAAATACCATTATAATTCCTTGTTTGTTTAACGTTTATGATCACTCTGTGTTGTCATGCGTGGCTGTCTGTATTCCTTCTCCCACACTCTTGTTTACAAGCCTAATGTGGGTGTTGTTCCCTGGTATAAAGTAAATACCCTGGTCAGTAAATATGCTGACCCCCTCAGCATATTTAATTTCCCCTGTATTGTTCCCTAGTTCTTCTCTCATGCCTGGAATGGGCAGGAGTTTTGATGTGGAGTTTGTCTCCCATTTCTCTGTTACAAATGTGCCCAGAAGAAACCTCTTCTGACCTTCCCTCTCTGGGTGCAGGTTGGTTTCTGTGGAGTTCTTCTAATGTAGGACTTCTAGTCACTGAAAAGCATTAGAAACCCACATATCATCATTTATAGGTGCAATCCAAAACTCATCTCCTTTTATAGGCCCTAGCTTAATAATTGTGGCTGCAGAATGGCCGCTGGTATTATTCCCAGAATAAGAACTACTGAACTTAAACAAGCGTAATGCAATAAGGGAGAGATGGAAGTACCAAGGCTTTTATGTACAGAAATGATGCCAGATTGTAAAAATGTGAATGCTGTAAAATAATGTCTTTAATTATATACATAGGAAGAAGGTTTGCAGCAGCAGATGTCTAAAGATAGACTCTCAAAGCACAGACTCGTCAGTGAACTCTATGGAAAAAGAATAGAGAAGACATTTAGATATGGATTGACAGGGTTTATTTCAGGTTTCCTTGGATGAATGTGTGCACGTGTGTTAGTGTAAATCCAGAACAGGGCACTTGATTGTGATCATTAGAATTGATAGGAATATTTAGAAGAAAGATTTGGTATGAGAAATGAGAGCTGGAAGGATGGACCATGAATGATGCACCGTGGTGATCCTGAACTCTGCTCTCGCCTTCACGTTGCAGAATGACAAGGACACCCCGCAGAGCCCGGAGGAGACCTGTGCCAAGCACTGCACCATCTGGGTACAGAACAGGTAAGGGACGTTCCACCACTTGTCCTACAGCCTGGTTTCATTTCACAGTGTTTGCCCTTAGCAGCAGAGATGTAGCAACAGCTGATGGGGACCTTCAGGCATTGGCTGTTGTAGGTCTGTCATGTGAAGATGTTAAGGGATGACTAGCAGGGAACCAAGGAGGATTTTCTGATGATGAGGCTAGGGTATATAGAAGTATCTTTAGCTAATGAGTGCGTGCTAGCTGTCTGTCTGGAGGTACATGATTTATCTCCTTTGGCAGTGGTTTGAAAAGACTGACCCTAACAGAGACCAGAATCGTGGCCCTCAGGGCAGGTTGGGTGCGGGGCTTTCCCAGTGCTCTCCCACATGTTAAGGAGAACCCACCTGAGCTGCTCGTCTGTGGCTCTCAACACACCTCCTGTTGCAAAGTTTGAAAAAAAAAAAAAAAAAAAAAGAGAAAAAAAAAAACAAATTCACACCCGGGGTGTGTGAAAGCAGCCCTCCGGGTCGCTCTGTTCCTCAGCGGTGACATTTCCTGTACAGACACAGGCAGGGGGACACCCGCGGCATTAAAACGCCGCCCCCCAAACCAGAAGCCGGCTGTGGCTGGAACAACCAAGCACAAGGCCGG
>NW_015090763.1:1358330-1416992 GCF_001431845.1 Calidris pugnax
AAAAAAAAAAAAAAAAAAAGGAAGAAAAAAGCCAATTCCAACCCTGGATGACTTTTGCTTTATTTCATTGGGATTTCTATCACACCTGAAGAAAGGTATTTTTGTCCAAGGCTTTTCAGTAATTGGAGATGTGTGGGGAGTTTCACCCAGCACTTAAATCAGAACAATTGCCATGTTTTTAAAAGATTATCCTAATGTTGAGCTTTCTTTTTTTAATGTTTTATAATAAAGTCCCAGAAATAAAGGCTGCAATGTAGTTGCAATAGAATTTACATTAGCATATTTGGAGAGTTTTTTGATCATTTTTGCATGCATTAGAATGAAATATTCTGTAAAAATTAAACATTATATGCAAATGAGTGCAACAAACCTACATTTTGAATAATAATAATTCATTATCCCCCAATAATATATGTAAGTGGCTTCCTTTTTTTAAAAAAAAAAAGGGAAATGCACTGTAGACATTAATTCAGCACAGCAGAAGTTTACAGAGGAGATCCACTGAAATTAGAATAGAACACATTCCTCATTTGCATAAATCCCAGAATCCCACCTGCCAAAACCCTCCAGCTATTAATAGGTGATATGAATGTCACTCGATGCTCATTTATAATATTGTCGCTGTAATATAATGCATATTTAGGGCAGATTTTAAGAATCATTGTAATTAACAAAGCACACCATTACCAGCAAGTGTTTATTTGTGTTATAGGATAAAGATGTTGCATTTTGAAACAATTATAACTCTAGAGGTGTTGAATTACTCCCTTTGGAAGTGTTGCCTTCTTTAAGTGAGTGCAGTAGATTTCCACAGGCTAGTTGCATGTAAAAAAAAAAAAATGATTTAAAGAAAACGGCGTGTCTGTGTATCTGCAACGATGACAATAATTCATGTGCCAGGCCACGTCTGTGTGACATGTATTTATTCTTCACCCCAGGGCTGTCTATATTTGAAAGCTCTTCTCTCCCTTCATAGTTCTTTGTGTGGAAACTGAGTTACCCATCTGTGAGAAGAGACTCTTTGAAAGAGCTTAACAGAGTTAAATGCACATTTAGAGGTGGAGTTACTGTGCGCTCTTCTGTTTTCACTGTTTTGAGTACTGTTCTCATAAGGTAGATGTGTCCAGGACAGAGTGTGACTTGGCATACTGGGTTATATTTTCTTTCTCCTGTCCTGACGAGGAGTTGGGGGAGTGACACAGGGTCAAAACTTTCTGGTAGCAAAATGTCTTTCTGGTAGAAATTTTACAGAAGGACTGCATTGTTCAGGTTGATACCCAATTCCTTCCACAGTAATTCTCCACCTTATTCCAACATGAGAAATATTTCACGATTTGGCCAAATATAAGTTACTTAAAATTTTATCACCCACCCCCTGCGGCAGAGCCATGGCAGCCAACGTCAGAGCTGCTGGCTGATGAAGAGTTTCCTGCAGTTTCTGCATCCCTAGATAAAGGCGACGATGCCTCAAGAGCTTTTCCTGGCTGGGGAGGTGGTGGGAGGCAACGGGAGGCAGAACCAGAAGGAAAGAAAGGCTCTCAAAGACAAGGAGGGTAGTGTTTTTACCCCTATTTACCTATGTCTGGCTCAGCTGAGGGTACCAGGACAGAGCTGCTTCCTTGGGACACCATCTGTCCCCTCTGCCAGGGCTCTAACCAAGCACCATGAGCCCCTGGGGGACTGCACACAATCCCTCCTCACTGTGGAATTCACCTCCTCTGCTGGCACAGATGTTGTCACACATCCCACCTTAGGGAACAGCCCCCACGCCACAGCTGAGAAGTGCCTGAATAAAATCTGTTCCAATGATAGCAGAGCTGTAGGTAAAGAGGAGGCAAACTTCTCGTGTCTTTTATGTGAGTGGATTTATTCATTCCAATTTGAATTTTTAATGCAAATCTCTTAAAAATTTCAGTTTGTCGAACATTTCTACCTCTTCCTTTATAAAACTGGTTATATCCCGCCTACAGTGCAGGGTTGATTGAGGCAGACGTAGCCATAGATTTAGTAGTCTCCAGGCTCTGCTTAGGACAGATTTCAGTTTAGATTTTAACTAACTGACATGGTAAGAAAATACTGTGGCTTCCCACCCCCCCTTTTCTCTCTCTCTTTCGAAATATTTCAACACTGAAAAAATATTCTTCAGCACTTTCCACAGGGAAAGAAAAGAAAAGAAGCAACATTTTTTTTGTCGGAAAAGCCTAACCAAATTTGATAGAGATACATCTGTTCAGAGACTCCAGAAGAAAAAAAGAAAAAGACAAATGGAAACTCTCCCAGTGCTTGCCTGAGCACTGCTGAGAACAGAGACTTGTTGATCCTCAGGCTTTCTGGTTGCCCGAGGAAAAGAAATAATTAAAAACATTAAGTGAATAAAACACTCTCTGAAAAAGGAACCCAATCTCTTTAGCTGAAACCCCGTCTTGTCTTTTAAAGACCTTCAGATGGCAGCCAGGTGACCAGCTCCCACTCTCTGGCTGCTGCACGGGCCCGTGTTATTTCACCACTGCAATTATTTTGGAGTCCCCTCTCCTCCTACCGCGGCCAGTTTTTATGTGTCACCCTCAGCTTAGGAAAAGCAGCGTATTGTATGAGACCGACAGTTTGATATGATCAAATCCATCTCAGTTTATGCTCTTTTTCGGCTCAGCTGTGGCAATCCTTTGTAACGGATGTTACAAGTCGCAATCATTGGAAAGTCACCCCGGGTCATCCGTGGGTTCAGCTGCACTTTATCAGATTGATGCCACTCCTTTGCCTTGCCACATCCTCTAGCAGCTTGCTTGTTTTGATGCCTTCATCTAAGTTCCCCACCGGAGATCACCCACCCCTGGAAGGGCTGGAGGGAAGATATCCCTCTGTAAGAGTGATCAGAGTGCAAGAGCAGAAGAGAAGCCTTTGAGCTTTCTGCGTTTCCAGTGAAGTGGTTTATGAAGCAATCGCAGCGCTTTAGCCTTCTGCCTGCCCTGCTGTCCTGCAGCCTCCCCCTCCCCACTCCCAGGCATGACTTTGGGGGGGAAAAAAAAGGAAATTAAATTAAGAAAAAAAAGAAGAAGAAGAAAGAAAGAAAGAAAACAACAAAACAGATTATCCCCTAGAGAGCTGCAATCTCACCTGGCCAGGAATTAGGCTGCAAGGGGCAAGAACAGCTCACGTAGAGCAGCGATGCTTTGCAGGGCAGGTATTTTGCTGTCGGGTATTTTGCTATTTCAGGTATTTTACTGCTCTCGGGCAGCTTTGATGCCTGAAGGCAGAGCCTGGGACCTGGTTTTCTCTCCCCATATCAGCTTTCCCCACCCCAGGGTGCCGTGTCCCTGCTCCTGCCCAGTGTCCAGCCAGATGTGGCACGGCCAGGACCAGGAGTCAGCCTTTCCCTTGTCCAACAGCGGGGCTGGATGCACGACAGCAACAGCAGCAGCAAAGAAGAGCCCAGCAGGATGGATTCCAGTGGATTCCTCTGCTTGCCCTCCTCCATCCCATGCAAAAACTGCATCTGCTGGGCCGTGGCTCTGCCAGCCCACGCACAGACACACACTCACACGCTCCCCAGAAATACGCACCCATCCCCTCACAGCTCACGGGCAGGTGGGAATCCAACCTGGAGACACCTATGGACCCAGGCTTTTGTGGAGCAAAGCCACCAGAGGAAGGCTGGCAGCACATCTACCCACCCACCCACCCACGCCGTGTGCCTCCCCTGCCGCCCCGAGGTGCCGACCGCGCGCGATCCGCAGGCAGCCGCCTATAAATAAACACACCGAGACAGCACCAGCCTCCCTGCCGGCTCCCCTCAGCCTTTTTGGGTTAAATATAGGCATTGGCTGGGCGCCAGGAGGAGGTACAAGTGGTTTCAGACTCAAACAAATTGTTATGAATCCCATTTGCAGGGTGAATATGCTTAGTGAATGTTTCTTTCTCTAATGAGACCAAAATAGCAATTAACAGGAGTCCTAATGCTAGCATTCCTGAGAAAGATGCGCATGCATATTTTTATCCTTAAGATTATTCTTCTCTGGCTTCAAATGCAGAAGCCATCTTGTCTAAACACCTATGACACCCATCACACCTGTATCTGTACCTTCCTATTTCACACTCGGGCATGGTCAGGTTGAGATGTGTAGGGCAGAAATATCGGCTTTGAATCACAGCAGACCCAGGTCCTCATTGCTGGTAAATCCCAGCACCTTTTTTTTTTTCTCCTGGTTTTGTTTTTCTCCTCTTGAAGATGACATAGAAGCAGAGCTTTTTTCTCCCCCCTTCTTTGCTTGCTGCATTCAGGTTTTCCTATCAGGGTTTTCTTTTTCTTTTTTTTTTTCTTCTTCCTTTCTTTTTATTTTTTTTTTTTCCCTACAGCCAACAGAGTGGTTGGTGAATACAAAATTAGCCAATTCAGACAGAGGCCGAACATCCCGAGAGAGCAGGAGAGAAAGAGAGAGAGACATGATCAGCCCTTGCCAAATAGGCTCTCTCGCCTCTGCCGCGCCTTTCTCCCTTTCTCTGAAAACCACATGAAACAAATGAGAATGATGGGGAATGCAAATTCCCAGTATATTCAGGGGCTGGCCACCAGTGACCCTCCTGCCTGCAGCGTTTCCCTGCTCTGCCCGTGTGCTGCCGCAGCACAGAGCATCTACATCCCAGGCAGCCTCTCGCCTGCTGCTGCCTCCCCGAAACACCTGCAGAAAAAAAGGGCCTTTTTTTTTTATCTTTTCCATATGAACTAACAAGTCTGACCAAACCCCTCTGGAATCAAACCACCCAGGCGAATGCCCCTCCTGTTAATTCCGCTCATTTGATCTGTATCTCAGTCTTGCTCATCCCAGTAAGGGGGATGCTTTGGTGTGAATTCCTGGTGGGATGGCCCCCTGAGATCACCCCCGGGTTCTGGCGCTGGGGACTGCCAGGTTGTGTCTGTGTGGTGAGGCAGGGGGGTGTTTTGGATGCTCCCTCCTCTCCTGGCTCCCAGCCTGCCCACGCCAAGCACCTGCCGGAGAGTATTAATGAAAATCCCAGGGTTCAGAGCCAGGTTTTATCCTGATCCAGAGCTGGGGACACATCTTGGGGCTTCCAGCTGCGATGTGCACAGTGAAGCCCGTCCAAAGAGGAGGCAATGCCTGGGATGAGAGCGTGATGAGGCTGCATTTGCAGACCTGCATCTTGCCGTGAGCGTCACAGCAGGACCTTATTTCTCTGAGGAGTCAAGGAATGGTTTGCTCTCTTTAGCTTATTAATATTTGCTTAGAGCTTTGAGGATGTTAAGTTACACTGAGCGTCTGTGTGGTAGCATAAAAGATGATTTTAAAGGTTTTGCTTGTCCATTCCTAGTTTTGGGAGGAACTGATAATGACTATTACGAATAACGCCCTCCCTGAAGTGGTCAGTCAGCTGGGAAACATCAGAATTGCTTTGGAATATCCTTTTCCTGTATTGCATCCTTTGAGTAGGGGAGCAAAGAAATTTAAATAGAAGGGAAATCTTAAGGAGATTGACTTTTTTCAATAACCTTTCAAGGTCCCCATAAGTGCCAGGGCATCCAGTCCATAGAGTATCCTGTAAGGCCAAGTCAATAATGTTATTGACTGCTATCAGAAAAAGCTCCGCAGGTGTGTAGAGCTGGGACTTTGGCGTAAGAAGGGGAAATAAATCCATCCTAAGCAGATATCTGCAGCAGCATGTGTAGAATAACAATATTATTAGCAGCAGCTGTGGTGCAGAGATGCGAGGCTACGAGACACCACTGGAACTCCCGGGAACAGGGTTTTAGCTGGACTGGTTTCCAGTAACCTGTTGTGCAAGCTCATTTGGGCTCGCCAGAGCCCCTGACTTTTCCCATCGCCCCTTCTCTTGCATTTCTCCTCTCCCCTTTCACCAGCACCAAACCCAGCTATATCTCCCAAGAATGGCTGATTTCCAAAGTGCCAGCGAGCGCCTGAGAATTGCGTAATTGCAATATAATTAATGAATTAAAAGAATGAGATGTTTTAAGTGCTTTCAATATGCCAGTACCTATAATTATCTACAGAAAACATGTTCATTAACGATCTCGGAGTGTGAGGCTGTGGCTCCTGCTCTGAGTGCTTCTTTCTCTGGTGGGGCTGGAGGTGGAGGTGGGAGCAAGGAAAGGGCTTTCACAAATCTTTAGAAAGCTTTGCTTCCTCCCTGGCTTTAGAGCGTGTTGGAAGAGGAGTGAGAGTCTGCAGAATATCTGGCAGCTCCCAGCAGACGTGGAGGCAGCACGATTTGCTAGACCAGGGTGGCAGGACCTGTGTCCAGATCCTGGCTCTGCTGCATGAATCCTGTGCATGAGCTTTAGAGTCAGAGAGTTAAATCCCTGCCCCAGACAGCCCCATGCCATGGCTGGAAATTGCAGCCACTTCTGCTGGAATAGAAGAGGTTTGTGTATATTTTACACTATTTTTCAAGGCGATGCCAGGGCTGGTGCTGAGCCTAGGGAGGGAATTGCCAGGTCTCGCTGGTACTGGTGTGGAAATAGTATTTCCTCTCCTGGATTAGTTGAGCAGGACTGAGGAGGGGGGAGGCTGGGTCTTGCTGGAGAACTGACCAGAGGAAAGCTCTCATCAGGAGGTTCACAGTGCTTTTATCAGGACATGGTGGTGTGCTTGAAGAGCTTGATTTTACTTACAGGGGTGTAAATCAAGAGCAATTCCTTTGATGCCAATGGAGTGGCCGACATAAGTGAGAGGTGAACATGGCCTATTGGTATTGAAAGCACTTAAAACATCTCTGGAGGGCACTCTTATGAGGGAGCTCGCTCTGTGAGACTGATTGACAGGGTACAGCTCTGCTCAATGTCTGTCCTTCCCGGGATCCTAAATTGTAAATTAACTCAGCCGTAGTTGTGCCCAACACATTCTCCGTCTGGAGCGTTTGAGCCGGCTGCAGGCTCCGTAAATCGCGTTCTCTTAAACTTGGGGGATAAATGGCTGGTTCATTTGAAAGGGTTGAACAGGCAGAACACAGATATCAGCCCACTATCCAGTTTAGGGAAATTACTAAGGATGAATTGCAGGGTTATCTCCCCACTTTAGCAAATCCCCGTGTTTCGATTGCAATAACCTGTTCTTGCTGAAAAGGCAATACCCTCCAGCAGACAGGGGTTAAACACCCAGCAGCTGGAGAAGAAGCTGAAAGCACGAAAGAACCACAGTGGGGGCAAGTGTTAATGAAGGAAGATCTTGGCTGGAAGAAAAAAAGCAGCCACCAGCTGACAGGGTTGGGCCCTGGAAGGCACAAAAGCCTTGACATTTCCATTCAGAGGGACCTACGTCCAGAGTGCGCGGTCCACTCCTTGGAGGTGGCTTTCAGCATCCTGAAACACTGCCACCAGGGGAAGAGCCAAGATTTGATGTGATCGTGCTTTTTAAGCTTAATGGGACAGAATTAACTGAAGGAAGACAATTACAGCAAGAGCTGGTTCCTATTACTGTTCTCACACGGGAGCGGGTGGTAGCAACAGCCCAGCTTTCTGCAATTAGAACTGCACAACCCAGCCTCAAAAAATATTGCATTCGACTTTCAAAGGCTGTTTCTGTCCTGTACGTGAAAGATTAATCACTCAGTATTATAGGAAGTAAAACATTGCAGTAGAATAGGGAGAAAATGGTTTCCTTGTCTTGCAAACCCTTTTTTTTTTTTTTTTACCTTACTCTGTGTCATCCTCAGTCAGAACGAGAAACCAGAATCAGGAAAATATTCACAAAACCAAGCTCTGGAAAACATAATTTAAATAATTTTGAAATATCACGCTTTGATTTGGGCGTTTTCTAAAAAACTGCTTCAGTTTGTAACAGACAAGTAATTTTAAAGGGGAAATCTGGAAGGTTTTGTTTCAAAGCGAGAAAATGGAAATTTTGGCAATCTTAAAAGGAATAATGTTTTTGCTTCATGTAAAAAAAGTAATGAAAACTGTCTCTTTAGTGAAAATATTTTCATTTTTGACAGTTTGCTGTTTTTAAACCAAAAAGTGTTATTAGAAACATCTGAAAATAAACACAGAAGGAAAGAACTTCTCTATGGGAGGAAAGACAGGTACATTTCTAGGAAATAAAATGAGTTTCTTGATGTCTGCTGAGCACTGCTCTTAGACTAAACCATGAGCACAGAAAATATGGCTTATTGGGTTTTGGGGGGGGTTTTTTAACCGTATCAGGAGGTCAGGCCATACAACTGCTTGCACTTTTTCAGTGCTACCAAAATTCAGCAAATATATCCTGAATACAAAATCCAGCTTAATATACAGTGGGGAGAGAGATCAACCTCTAACTGGGCTGATTTACCCATGGGATGAATCAAGACCGCTGTGTCCACGCAACTATTCACCCTCTTTGCACTTTAATTGTATTTCCAGCTTTCGTGTCCATCTGCCAGCAATGAGCCAAGCGTGGCACCAGCGTTGCCAGCGCGGGGGCCCTGGCAGAGACAAGCCATCTGGCCACCCCCGTCCCCCGTGTCGGCCACAACAGCAGTGTGGGAGGGAGCCAAATTCAGCTTTCTCTGCAGCATAAGGCAGGAGTCGGCGGGTGGCTCTCCGCCGGACATCAGCTCTTCTTAAAATCTTCAGCCACTCTGCAAATTTTCAGGGCGGCGAGCCATGTCCTAAAAAGCCAGGACATCATCTGAGAATTTCAGTGCATATCAGAGAAGAACAGTCTTTTGATTTATTTTTTTTATTTTTTTTATTTAACATCCTGTGATGGCTGTGACTGTTGTGTTCCTGGTAATATCTGCAGCTTGTGGCAAGGGAAAAGCTGGAGAATAATCCAGCGGAATTTAAGGCCAGACAGTGTTACAAAATGAAATATCTTCTACATCCAGTAGCACTTTTGATTCTGGATTAGCAAGAAAAAAATTGACCGTGGACAGGACATCTAGATCTATTCTTTCTTCTGCCACAGTTTCAAAGCGCAGCTTTGAAGAAGAATTTTAACCAAACCAGGCCTTGGTTTCCTTATCTGAAGAATATAAATTATAACACTTTGCTTCCTGACACAGTTCTCAGCAAGCGCAATTCATTAACTTTCCTGAAGTGCTTTTAAATCTCCTGTTTCAGGCACTACACAAGTATTCAAAGTAGAGTTCACAGAGCTAGCTAAAACCACTTAAAATGAAATTAAAAATGCCATAATTCAGATTATGATAAATCACACTCAGAAAAGTTCTGATGAGAAGTTTATGAATTTTTCCCTGTTTGTGGGGGCTGCAGGAGTCCTAGGAGATATAAAAAAGCAATTTTTGTGACATTCTGAGATTGAAAATTCTGTAACACATTTAGAATTTAAAATTTCAGCTCCCTGCTGCGGAGCTGGGAAAGGATGGAGGAAGAGCTGGAAAGATGGAGAAAAAAAGGAAGCAAGTGATGTCTAGCCTCTCCACCTCTCCTGGTCTCCAGGAAAGCTGCTGACACTTTGAAATTCAGACCTAAAAACTTTCAGGCACAAGGTCTCCCCAGGCACAGGAGATGAAGAGCTGCTTCTCTTCACAGCTGGTACCCTGGGGACCCAGGTGGGACTGACCTGTGCCCCAACCCTAAAGCTACCAGAAGACATGGGCAAGGTCCTCCAGCCATAGGTGATCTGACAGTCTGCTGGCTAATATTGAAGGGATAGGCACGCTGTCCATTTAATATGTGAGCGTGTCTGTCTTGCTCTCTCTGTTCTCCTTGTGTTCAATAATGTAAATAAAGTCTTTAAGAAGCCCATTACTTTCATCTGCAGTTCTGAGAGAATTGCTCAGATTCTCCCTTGGCAGTTCTGCTTGTGCATAATAACAATACTCATAAAAAACCTCGGGAAAACAACCAAACCAGACCAAAAAAAAGGTAATAATAGTAAGAGCAGTAATAAAATAAAGTTTTGCCTTTTAAAGATGCTTCTTCCCCTATTTGAAAGACAAAAATAAGCTGCAAAGACCTTGCTGGTATCAACCTCCTCTGTCTGCACTTGCAAATTTAATAAGGGACAGCATTTATCTTTTTGGAGACAGGGGTGCAAGAGGTGTGTGAGTGAGCTGGCACCAGCAAGACATGCCAGGTCAGGATCTCAGGGCCTCAGGACCAGTCCCCCAGCATCCGCAGCATCCATGGGCCAGCCAGGGCAGGCAGCTGGTTTTCCTCCCTTTCACACTAATTTCAATCTGCCTTTCAAATCTCGGTAGTTGTTGCTCTTTTTTTTTTTTTTCCCTTTTCCCTTTCACTCTTTAGGATTCTCTTCTCTCCTTTCATGCTGGTTCCTTTGTCACATCCACCTACTGTCCGCGCCTCTTTCATTTTGGCCTTGAGCTGGTCACTTGAATTGCAGTCGATGGAAATGCGCTTCCCCGCCGTGCGCTTGTTCTCACCAAACAGCTTCTGAAGGTCTAAGCTTGATGCACCTTGTGATGCTCTCCTGAATAGCACATGAAGGAGACAGCTACAATTTTTCCTTACTTGAAAGGTGTCAGGAAGGTGTCTATGCCCGTAAATTTAACCGTGTAGACCTTGGCCAGAAGGTACCTCACTAATGCTCATCAGGGCGGACTAGAACAAATGTGAGGGACCCAGGCTTTGCTGGATCTTGGATTAAGTTGAAACTTCTTCCGAAGTTGTGTTGCTTTGCTAAAATGTTGTTTTGGAAAGAGAACCTAATATGGGAAATTTGGGGAAAACTAAAAAAATGTAAAAATAGCTCTTTCGACATTTTCAATGTAACACATTTTTGTTAGAGAGATTTAAAAGCTTTCCACTTTGAATTTCATTGTTCGTGCACACTTTTGCTGATTGCAGAATAGAAACAAAACATTTTATGGAAATAGGATGTCCATCCAACTTCAGAAATGTTATTTGCTTGGGTGTTTTTTTGGTGTTTTTTTTTAATGCTTCTCCTCTGCAGAGAATTTTCAAACATTTGCTATTTTCATGCAATTTGGCACTATGTCACGTTTGAATATCTAGATGGACTTGGCAAAACTGAGATATCCCAAGCCACCACCAGTGTCTTGAGACCTTTTCTTGCCATCCAAGAGGAAAAAACCCCTGTTCCCTCAAATGGTGTTCCTTCCACTCCATGCTACTGTTCCTGTCCTGAAAGCCTTACTTTTCCTCTGCTTAAACTTCATGTTTTTTAAAGGAGTCATTTTAAGGTCAAGTTTATTCTATTACATTTTTCCTGTGTAAATTGAACCAGTCTCATTGTGGTCCTCACACTGCTCACTCTCTGGTTTACTCAGCTCATCACCTTGCTCTCTTTTCCCTGGGACAACCTATTTCCCGGGGAAGGAACTTATAAATATTTTATTGTCCATCTTTGTGAGTCAGTCTTTGCTTTGATTGAATTCAACAAGTTAGGGAACAACAAGTAAATCCTGTCACTGTAACGGACAGCGAGGGAGGAGAGGGATGGTCCATTGCTGGCTACTGGGGTGAGCTCTCAGCAGAGACAGCCAGTAAAACAGGGGCCTCCCCATCCCGTTTGTGGACCCCTTTGGAGTCCCACTGCTCGTAACAGCAGGGTCTGCAAAACTGGTTAGACAACATATCATCATTTCTGCCTTTGAACATCTACTGGAGTCACGTCAGTTGCCAGGAAATAATAAGCCAAGTAAGAAGTTCAAACCCAACTCTGCTGGCTCATGCTGTCTTCTGCTCCATCGCCCCCATCCCACCTCCCCTCTCCCCTCTGCAACCTCCAGCAGGATTATTTGAGGTTCAGGAGAATAGGTCTGGTCTCCAATTAAAAAGAACAGGGTTTTCTCTTTTTTTCATTGTTCTACTGAAACAAAAATATAATTCAGTTGAAACAAAAGCGTGTCTCACTAATGCTTCAATTTCCATCACATTTTCGGCAGAAGAAAACATAAACACATAGTTTCGCTTTTCATTTTGTTGAAGTGGGACTTTTTTTCTTGGCTGTGGCAAAAATGTTCATTTTGATGATATTGTTGAAGTCATACTCTTTAAACACATGGCTTATATCGAAACAATGAACAAATATTATTTGATGTTTTCTGCTTTGTTCACTTTCATTATAATAGCTCGACATTGTTGGAGTTGAAGATGTTCATAAAAATCAAGCATCATGATGTTTCCTGATAATATTTTGACATTTTTGATCTGAGGGTAATTTTACATTTGCATTTTGATGTATAACAAAAACAAATGTTAAAATTTTAGGGAATTATCTCTGCCTGTTCTGACCAAGGGGGATGGAGAGTTTCCCAGTGATTGTGTTTGGACAGTGGTTGTGATGAGAAGCCCTTCTGCAACTGATTTAGTAAAAGAGGAAGTTTTTTGATATAATTAAAGAGGGTTGGTCATTTAAATTTGTGATGTTAAAGAATTAATGATTAACACAAATAAAAATGCTTTAGAAATCCAACAAAATTTTAGTTAGCAAAAAGAAGAATCTTTCAGGGGAAAAAGAAAAACCAGATTTTTTTTCATCCAGTTCTCTGTTTAAATTCAAATGAATAGCAGGAGATGTGTCTCACATCCATCACTCAGCTTTCCTAAAAATACAGAATTTTTTTTAAAAAAACCAAAACTCTGTCTTGTTTGTTAAATTAAGGTATTAGAACCTGTCTCTCTGCTCATTTCTTGTTCTCCAGGCCAGGGATTATGTTTCGATTTGTAATAAAATTTGACACAACTCTGACAATATTTTGACCAGGCTTTGCATTCTGGAGATTAAAATAGGAGTCTGGAAATGGCAGCATCCCTTCCAATTACGTTCCCTGGCGTCCTCTCCTTCCCACTGCTTCTCTGGCCGGTCGCCCCTGTCCCTTGCATCCTCTGCTCATCCCTGCTTTCTTGCTCCTCGAGCCCAGACTCCATGGAGCCTCCTTGGTCCCTTCCCTCTGTCCAAGTCCCTCATGTCACCTTGACGAGAAGGACTTTTGTCCTCTCCCTCCGGCCGCCTGGCTCCTTCCACCGCCGTGTCCTCCCGTCACAGCAGCACCACGCGGGTACCATCGCTGTCCCTTACATTCCCTCACAAATTGAATTCATCATGAACGTATGAATAAATCCCCAAGAGAATAAAAGTTCTAGGAGGTAATTGAATCACACAAGAGTGATGGGGCTTTCTTTTTCTTTTTTTTTTTTTTTTTTTTTTTCTCTCTTGACTCATTCCCAGCCAAGGTTCAATCAGCATTCATTACTCCCACCTCCCTCCATCTGAAACGGCAGAGGAACTGGGTGAAGGAGGACTCTTAGCCTTCTGATTAAATCTTCCAAACATGATGGCCTATCAAGCCCAGTAATTTGTGAGCCAGGAAACATGAGATTTTAATTCAACGCAGATAAAAAGGCGCAACCCATAGAACCAGCTGAGAAGAACAGAGGAGGAAAATCGTATCGAGAGTATCATGGTTTAAAATTTTCTTTTGAAAAGACAGTTTGATTTAAAAGTGTTTGAAAATATTTTCAAGCGTGGAGCCACTTACAGTAGAAAAATGCTGAAACAATTAGCAATCAAAAGAAAATCTTTTTATTTGACATTTTTGCCCTCTTATTTGATTTTGCTCTGGATTAAGCAAAATATTAGGAAAAAAACCCTAAAATTGAATGGTAATAATAGCAATATTCTGCACATACATGCCACTTGATTAAACATTTAGATTGCAGTGTTTTGACATTCTCAAAATGAAACATTTTGACATTATGAAATGGAATTTTTCAATAAGCTTGTTTTGATCTCGCTAGATCAAAAAAATATCCTGGAATTCTCCATCAAAACGGTGTTTGGAGAATTCACTACTCAGGCTGATTTGAGGAAATGAGATTTTGGCTTCGTACAGGCTCCGGCAGCCAGTGGTGGGGGGGGGGGGGGGGGAGCTGGAGAGGCACATCTCACCTGACGCCATCCCCGGCAAAGGCTCCGGTGTGGCACCTCGGGATGATGTGTCCGAGCACGTGTGTCAAGGACTCACACATGCCTTTATGCTGACGAAACCCAGCCAACCCTCGGATGTAGACTGCCAAGGCTCTGGTGTCCTCAGCTGGGATCTAACCTGTGACCTTCAGCACGAAAAACGCAAGACTCTGCCACCTGAGCTAAAGAAAATATTCTGCAGCTGGAAGAAAATCCCGGGTTCTGCAGTGATTTTGCCCACTAGAGGGAAGTGCATTCACACGCTCACGGGGTGAGCGTACAGCACTGCACACACCATGGACTTTGGACGCTTGCTCTCCACGCCGGGATGGAGCTGGACTCAGCAGGAATGCTGCTGGAACAGCGGGAATGCTGCTGGAACTTTCTGCTGCCCATCCTGATGTCTCTCCCAAAGTGCTGATGGCAGCCAAAGGGGGCAACAGGGATTGCCTGAGTGACCGTATCCACCCTCCCCATCCCTTGCATGTATCCACACACGTGCACAGGCACAGCCCCACCACCGTGGGTGAAAATACAGCAGCAAAACTTGAGCTCTGCAGGGAAAGGGTTGAGCTAGGGGCTGAGATGAAGGGTAGTTACGAAGTCGTGTGTGAAGTGGTGAAGGAACGCTGAAGATCTGACCCTAA
Source organism: Calidris pugnax (assembly GCF_001431845.1). Lineage (NCBI taxonomy): Eukaryota > Metazoa > Chordata > Aves > Charadriiformes > Scolopacidae > Calidris > Calidris pugnax. The sequence continues at coordinate 1,372,843 of NW_015090763.1, forward strand.
GCCATTCCAGGGCTCTCTGCACTTGGAAAACTGCTAAATGCACAGATGGGTGAGGATGTGCATCCTTACAGGTGGGTTTAAACGTGAGCATCCCAGGCAGTGCAGTGAAGGGCACGCAGAGACAGTGTGTATCTGTGAGCAATCAAACACAGGCTGTAGGAAATTTAATATGTGTGACCAAATACATGCTGTCTGACTGCTCAGCCAGCAAGGTTAGCATACATTCTCCTGAGTAGATTGGCTTTTAAGGCAAAGCTCCGACATGCTAATGCAAATGTAAGAGAAGATGTGTCTCCATGAACGCAGAAGCAAGGTAAACGTGTTTGTGATATGTGGATTTAAGTGAGCTGCACAAAGCTATGGATATAAGCTACCTAATTGCCTGTGTAAAACTGGGAATGCTGGCAGGTGAGTATGCACAGAAGCAGATGCAGCACACTTCAGTCCTTCATGGATGTAGTGCTATGGATGCACAGCAGGACCGTTGCACGCGTGAGTGCATGAGCTAGGGGCTGAGATGCAGGGTAGCTACAAAGTCGTGTGTGAAGTGGTGAAGGAACGCTGAAGATCTGACCCTAAGCCATTCCAGGGCTCTCTGCACTTGGAAAACTGCTAAATGCACAGATGGGTGAGGATGTGCATCCTTACAGGTGGGTTTAAACGTGAGCATCCCAGGCAGTGCAGTGAAGGGCACGCAGAGACAGTGTGTATCTGTGAGCAATCAAACACAGGCTGTAGGAAATTTAATATGTGTGACCAAATACATGCTGTCTGACTGCTCAGCCAGCAAGGTTAGCATACATTCTCCTGAGTAGATTGGCTTTTAAGGCAAAGCTCCGACATGCTAATGCAAATGTAAGAGAAGATGTGTCTCCATGAACGCAGAAGCAAGGTAAACGTGTTTGTGATATGTGGATTTAAGTGAGCTGCACAAAGCTATGGATATAAGCTACCTAATTGCCTGTGTAAAACTGGGAATGCTGGCAGGTGAGTATGCACAGAAGCAGATGCAGCACACTTCAGTCCTTCATGGATGTAGTGCTATGGATGCACAGCAGGACCGTTGCACGCGTGAGTGCACAACCTCCCTCCCCTCGTACAAATACGTTCCAGGTGTGAATAACCCTTAGACAAGGCTACAGGCCCACCAAGTCAAATGCACCTTTACAAACCCTGGCTAGAGAGCTCAGGATCACAGAAGTAATGAATAAAGGAGGAGAGAGAGAACACAGCTGGAGAGGAGATGATGAGAGGTCACGCTAAGGAACCTTCAAGTGGTCTGAGAAACCATGTTCCTCCTCTGGGATGCTCAACAGCAAGTCACAGCTGCCAGTGTGTGACCGTCTCTTCTGGTGGCCACGGAGGTTGTAGACACTGTGAAGGGTGTCCCACACACCTTGAGAAGGGAAATCACTCTGTTCTTTCTCCTTTGGAGTCGCCTTGTGGCTCCATCTCCCAGGGACTCCAGTAATGTTGATCATACTGGTATTACACAGACACTGACAGTGTCAAGCATGAGGTAAAAGGCCTTGCACCTCAGCTCTCAGCTTAAAACATGCTTTTGGACAAGAGTGGGTATTATGATTAACCTGTTGATATTTCCTCACACACACACATGCTCAAACTTTTGTGAGATTTTACATTTCAGCTATTTTTTTTTCTCTGTTGTCTAAAGGGCCGTCTCCATTCCTGGGGAAACTCAATTGCTATTTCCTCTCCTGTTTTGGAATATATTTTTTCAAAAATTGGTAAAACTCGTACCTTTTCCCTCATTCACTCCAACAGCCCTCAAGAGCAAAGTCTTCAGCCAATTTAAATTTGTGATACCCTGTGGAAGGCAATAGAGATTTAATGGAGATACTTTGTGTTAGAGCATCTGGCCCCAAACTCTCCAGGGAAGCAGAGTATCATGTACCAGATCAAAAGGCCAGGTTGATGTGTGCTACTAACAGGGAATGGGGAAATTTGTTGAGATGGAAAATTATTTTGCCACCTGCTTCCTCACCTTGAGCAGGACCTAAAACAAAGTCCCTGGCAGGGTTCCTAAGTGGAGTTATATTACAATAATTAACAGGAATATTATTACTACTAGTAGTAATTTTTGATTTACAGTTTTGTGCTTGTTCCTAGCTTCTTTCATTCTTTCCTCACTCGAAGAAAGAAGCAGAAGAATATTATGAGATGAGGTTACTTGATGTCATGTTTTAAATATATTTGACAGTAGAAATATGGAAAACCCATAAAGGAAGCCTGTCCTGATAGAGTGAGATTTCCAGGGCAATTTTTTCTTGATACACATATATTAGTGAAAATTCAGCTCAGATTTGGGGTGTTTCTCCACCAAGAAGATCCTGAGTCTCAGATGCCAAGTTCTCTCCGTCTCCTGTAACTTTAATGTAGGATCACTGCTAAACTCAAAACTGGAAGATGTTGTTTATCATTATGTTAATCCCATGCAAAAACAGCATGAAGCAGAAACCACACAGGACATAAGGAGCTGTGCTGCTTTCTGGCCCTGAATTTTCCATATCAGAGACAGACACTAGTGGGTGACTGAGGGTTTTCTTCAGGTCCATGCTGAAAGATAAAAGAACAGTGTTCAAAGCTACGCATGAGCAAAAAAACCTAGATATGAGTTAAAATGTCCAACTGGCTTTTTAAAGACCAAAAGTAAAATAGAGGCCATATCCCAGATTATTTCAAAGTGACTCATGGACACCCTGAGCAGTAACTCTGGAGAGAAAGAGAGAGAAAGAGGTCCCATCTTGATGACGCCAAGTGTTCTGCCTTTTTATGGTCCATACACCCCACTCGACACTGGTCTTGGCCATCTAAAACGTGGTCTATCTACTCCATCAAACCAGCAGAGCAGTTTATGATGGCCCTGGGGGAGATTTTAATCTCATCAGCTTTCTTCTTTCCCCTTCTTGTTTTCCTGTTGTGAGACCAGTTGCCAGTTCTCTCCTCTCGTCCTGTAACTGGAACCCCCGAGAAGAAGCAGGCTGAAGACGAGCCAGTTTATTTCATTTACTGATGCTGTAAACCCTGTCCAGCTGCTCTCCTTGCTCTGGTGAGCACCACAGCCAGGACTGCTGCTGTCTCCACATTGCCCTGCCTCTGCTGGTGCCATAGGGCTGCAGAGCATCCCTCATCAAGGAGAAGTGTGACAAGATGGATTCCCTGACACTGTACCTGCAAAAACACACCTCTGCAAAGAATTATGCACATAGACCTGCAGCAGTGTATATACACGTTTGAATGTATGCTGATATATATCTGCCTGTGCTTCAGAAGTCTTCACAAGCACATTCCAAGGCTCTCTATGGGAAGAAATGTATAAAGCTGCCCCATCCTTACCAAGTCAGGTAAGGACTCGGCTCTCCCTCTCCATGTACATGAAGCTTTTTCAAATTGTCTGACTCCTATTAATCCACCCAAATGGATGGACAATATCAGGAGAGCAGGTTTTCTTCCTGATATTTTCTCTTCTCTTATGCTTCAGAAATGCTGTCGGAATTATCATCCTTGCTGGTATTTCAGGACATCTGCATCTGATTCCAGGTGGAATCAGAATGATTGGAAAACATTGAAATGAAGAGTGAAATATCCTTTTAATGAAAAGGAAGACTCTTGGGTAGGAGTTGGAGTCTTATTTTGTTTTTTTTTGTTCTGTTCTGTCTTTTCATTAATCTAACCAAGATTCTTCAAGCCTTAGATCTCAACTAACATCTTTATCCTAACTAGGGAACGAGTCCCGGTAGGTCTCTGCTTTAGCGATGCTTCTTCCCTAAAGTCTGTCTGAAGTGGAGGAAAAGTGAATGCATCTGTTTGGGTTTCTTTTTTCCAGCCATTTTTGTTTTGTTCTTTTTGTTTACACAGGCTAATGATAAATTAATGGGATAAACCAAAGGCCTTGCTGGAACAGCTGTAAACTCAAAGCAGGAAGTCATTCAAAGCCTCCGAAACCTGGCTGTGTGATGCTGGAGGAGTTAATGATGAAGAACCGAATCCTCAGCTGGAGCAAATTGGCATAGTTTGCTTGAAATACATGAGTTTCACTGATTTACAGCAGTTCAGGATGTGGCCTGAAGTGCCTCACTATTCTGCTTTGTTTGCATTTTAAAGTGATCTCTGCTGGTTTCTTAATGGTTTTGTCTCCTATTGATGTATTCATGGGATGCCAGTAGCCAAGCCAGTCTCCAGCAAGAGCAGATGGTAGAGCATGGAAAAGCACTAGCTCAGTTTCCTAGGAAAATCTTTTTCTAAGAATTTTGGAATAGCAGAGGCTATTCCTGCAAAGGTTTCTATGGTCTGACAACTGGTACTGCCATAAGATCTAGTATCTGAGATTTGTCTGAGCTCTTCTAAATAAGAGGAAGTTTAATTCTGGAGTGGTTCAAAGATGGTCTTACGTTATAGAGGATATTTAGATGTGCTTTCTGACACTATTGAGAATGAAGTCCTGCAAAAAAGGTAGCCCAGGAAGGTGGTGAGATCATGATGACTGGAGCATTTGAAGGACAGGCTGGATCTGTCCTTTGGGTGCAGCATCTCATGGTTGATCCTCCCTTGGAGAAGTGGGATTGACTTAAAATGCTGGTTGTGTTCCTTTGTAGTCTTACATTTTCTAATACTAAAATTAACCCAGCTTGAAAGACTGCTAAATTTACCAAGAGAAAGAGTGAATTAGAAATGAGTTATACATTTGCTCTTTGGCAAGGTGAGAGCTTTATCAGTCAGCCTAACCAAGAGATAGTCTTTCTTCTGCTCATCATATCACCTGGTGATCCCAGCATCCTCTGGATCTCCAGGCTGAGTGAAAAATTGTTAGCAGTGGCAGAGAATATTTCCTTAACACATGTTATAAAGCGTTTTTAGTGGAGGACATGTGAGCATTCAGCTCCGTTTTTGCCTGAAAATGAAAGACTTAAAAATTGGAGGAAACAATCTTGTTGCAATTAAGCATAGGCGAAAATTGCCCACAGTTATTTGCAGCTACTAAACTGGAGGCCACTCTCTGAAAGCCAGGCTATCAGACAGAGCAGCTACTTCCAATTATATCCTACTGGAGGGGACACCTAAGCTGCCAAGACTCATGGAGGAAAGCCATTCAGAAAAATTGTGACAAACCTCTGCCCATGGAAATAAAAGATGCTTTATCGAAGTCTAAACATTTCTTGGAAATATACCAAGTGCAAAAATGTTTCCATAAGGAAGATTTATGAGATCCAAAGAGAAATTTCAAAAAGCAGGAGAGAAAGAGAGACAAACAGACAAACAAACCCAGTGACAGAGGCCAATTTTAAAACTGAGTGTTCAGGGAATAGACCTGGGGCATGGAGAATAGGCTCGATCTCCAGATGCCAGAGAAGGAGCCTGAAGCTGGGGATCCCTCACCTGAAGCAGCTCTGGGAAATGTTGAACAGTATCAGTTTTGCTCCACACTGGAGCAAAAATGTAAATATGTTCTGCATTTCATATTCCCTCCCCAGCTGGGATAAAGGGTCTGTCTACTCTTACTACTTCTCATAAACCATGTTCAGCTTCAGCTAGGACATCACCCCAGTCTCTGTTATCCATTGCATGGAGCCTGCAACAGTCCAGTCTTCAGAGAGCTGAATGGGGTTGGCATGACCTCAGTCACTGTGCTTGACATGGAGATAACCAGAGAAACCCAAATGGCCTGTCCATCAGAGGAGGTGGACCAAGTGCCTTACTGAAACCTTTAGGCTTTAAAACATATGAAATCAGCAGAGTGACTAGTCAAGGTGTGACAGCTGGATGCAGAGAAAAAGGCATGCTCCAGCAGAGAAATCAGGATTTTGATATTATTTTTAGATGGTAATTCATAGAGGGCAAGAAGATAAAATTTCCAAAGTGCTAGGTTGTGGGGTCTGTGACCAGAATTTGCTGTTTATAAACTGGTTTGGTTCAAAGAGAGTTTTCATTTAGAAAACGGGATTTCTGCATGGGTATATTGTAAAAGGTGATAGCAAGGAGGGTAGGAAGCAAGAAGTCAACAGGGAAATAAAATAGAAGTCATTGCAACAGATTGCTTTGTACAACCTGTTCTCATTTTTTTCACCAAATTATTGGTTCACACTGCCCTTAACATTTAGATTTTCATCTGTTTGCTTCTTTTTGTGAGAGGAAAGCTATGTCAGGCATCTCATAAATGCTTACATGGAGATGTTTCCCATCTGCTTGCAGATGCACCACTCTTGCTTTCTGCTGGGGACCTGGCAGTTCCCAGTGTTTAAATGAAACTGAATCCACTCCATTTGCTGGATGGGCAGACTCCAAGGAACAAAAAAGAACATTTCTCAGTGCTGGTGATCCTGCTACAGTGTGTTAGGATCTGAAAATATTTCCAGACATCTGCTGCAGGTTGCATTCTTAAGGAAGGACCCCTCTGATTAACAAAAAGAATTAAGACATCCGAAGCCATTCAAGACGCACGCACTCATTTGTATTTTGTGCATAAACATGATTATTATTTCCATTTTCTTGGCCCCTTTCCAACTAATTCCATTTCTTTGCCCTACAATATCAGTATCTCTTTCTGATCCTGCAACACCATGGTACTTTACCATACAGTGTTCAAAGTGGGCTGCCTCCATCCCTTCAACAGTAGGTGAGAAGAACCACATTTGCTGCATTCACTCCGACATTGAGCTTTCTCTGGGCATTGTCAGTCCCTGCTTTTGGCACATTTTGAAATACTCGGATGTGTAGGGCTCTGCTCTACCCTCTTCTCTATAGGCAACCCAGCCAAAATCCAGCAGTGCCATCTAAACACTCAAAACCTTCCCAGTTCTCTGCTTGCGCAAATCTCATCTGTCTCTTTCTCTTTGGATTCTCCTGCCTCTGAAAAGGTTTGTGCATTTTGGAGACAGCATGGAGGCGGGGGGCGGGGGTGGCAGGGAAGATGAAGAACCCGGTGATATACTGAGTATATAGAACAGTGTATAATATACTGAGTGATGTAACAGCAGAGAGCTAAGTGAATGCTACTGCCTTGTGATTTACTGCTTGCAAATGGCTTCTCTTCTTCTGAAATACTGTTAATTTAATAGACAAACATCCTAGGATAAAGGCTCGCCAGAGACGCAACTGATGGGATAAACATCAAGAGATTAAAGACCTGTGGGCAAAGTGTATAATTCTGTTATTAAAATCCCAAAGTGCTCCCTTAAAATTAGACCCTAGCAAAGGAAGAGGAGTGGAAAACCTGTGCTTAAAAGGGGGAGTTATTGTGTTGAGCACTTCAGAATCATTTGCTAAGCAAAGTTAAAAGGAATAATAGCGCCGAGCTAGGTCTTCCGCTTGTTTTCCTCCTGCTGTCCTTAACTATCAAAGTGGTATCAAAGAAACCTACTTATTAGCTATGTGTTGAGAACATTTTCCAAAGGCAGCCAGAAAGCCATCAGTGACAGCATTTCTGTGACCTCCTAATTGCACCCCACACAATGTGGCTGCTGTTAGGCCCAGAAGACAGATGCATTTGCAAAATGTGTCCCGTGTCATTATGTCCCAGATCACGAGCGAGCATGCCATGCCGAATGGTGCCTGTTAGGGTTTATTTTTGTAATATCTAGTGATTCCAGCTGAGATCAAGCTGTCAGTAGACTGACTGCTGCCCAGGCTCTGGCAGAGTCCATACCTAAAAAGCACAGTCTCAACAGGGAGACCACACAAAAGGAGTTATCACCACCAAACTGGAGAGCCAGAGGAAGCCAAGGCACAGGGATCCCAATCCTCTGCATAAACCCAATCTGAACAAATCTAGTTCTTCATTCTTCATACATCATCGACCAGTTTCACTGCAGATTCCCCAAACAATAGACCAAGGTGGATGGCTTGGGCTTCCTCACTATTGAACACCCAATCTGAACATGTACCCAGAGCAGCATTGGGTGAATTTTTTCTGATGTGCAGGTCACAGAGACAGCTAGTTTGATTTTCTTGGATGAGAAAATGTCCTGATCTAAGGGAGGGGAAATGCTGAAGTAATTGTAATGATATATAGGAGGGATTTGAGGAGGACCACTGTGAAGCAAGAGAGGTCTGCATTCCCTTGCCACCAACCATCAGCTAGAGGGACGTTGCTGTTGCTGCTTAGCAAGAGAACAGCTTGGCAGTGGGATGTGAGCATTAGGTAGGCAATGATAAAGGCAAGGGCAGGTGTAGGACCTGGCTCTGCTTTCTGCCTGAACACCACTGCTTCTGTTAGGTGAGCATTACTGGTGATAACATGTGGGTAAGTGGATAAATAATTGATGAAGACTTAGTTGCATGTTGCTCTGGGTGGCATAGCTGGGTACAGATGAGTTCTTTTGACAGGGACTTTCTCTTGATAAAGCTATTGACTTCACTCAGTAGCTTCAGACTTTCACTCTGAAGGAATTTTCAATGCTCTGGTGAAAACTTGGATTTGTCTTTCAGTGCATATTCCAGTTTTCAACCTTTTTTCCTAAGGTGTACTGAAAAGTCAACATTTTTCCATGACCTATACCGGGAAAATTCTGAAGAAAACAGCTTTTACAAATCTCCAACAGTATTTTCCCAAACATACACACACTTTTGTTGTTGTTGTTGCTGTGTATGAGAGAGATAACATACATTAAGGGGAAGGACAGTTCTTTAAGACAGACAAAATCAAAATACTCTGTTACCACAGACTAAACAGCTGTCTTCAATTGAAATTTTACTGAAATCAGTGTTCCTGTAGCATGTTTTGATTTTGACAAATTGATGTTTTCCAGTGGGAGAACATCCCATCAAGATGCCAGCTAGTTCTGTGATCAGTAGTGGAAATGAAGCTCGTTTTCCATGAATATGTATCCAGTTGTTGAATTCCTGGGTGTGTAGTTAATTAGGAACTCCAACAGAATCAGCTTTTCATGAAACTTGTGAGAACTTAATATTTTTGAAGCTGTTAATCTCTATATCACATTTGATTAAAGCTGTTCAATTAGTTCAAATGTTATTAGATGAGACTGTGTAGTGGAGTAAGCAGATGAAGGTATTCTCATATATTCATGCATCCCAACACAGAGCATGATTTTTTTAGGAAATCGGGCCAATAGTACACCTTTTAAAGATTAATTTTGGCTTCACTTTGATGGAAGTAAGTCATGTTTTCCAGCTGGACACTAGAGACGTGAATGGACTTCACACTAGAAATCTCCTTTAGTGCCCAGATGCTTCCAGTGAACCCAGGGCCACTCAGGAAATCAGTGTCATTGACTCTCTCATACTGGGGGTCTCTCCTTGAATGGATTGCTCCACTCCTTGCTTTATGCAGGGACATTGTACAAGGACACAAGGATAGCAAGACTCCCTCCAGACACATCTTTTGGAGCTACATTATGAGCGAGTGGAAGAGAACCCCCAGATTAACAATTGTCAATGACAAATTACTCTGAAATCAACCGATCATGACAAAATGCACTTTACTATGTATTAGTCACATATCACTGATAGCAACATTAGAGTCCATAAACATGCTTTTAATGATCAAATATTATTTAATGTATGCCGAATCTCACAGTAAGTGGAAATTAAATGGACAATTTAGTGTATCATCTCTATGCACAGGCTCAGAAGCATTTCTCCAGCGGATAAACATTGACAATAAAGCTGTTGTTCAACAGAATACTACAGCTGCCAGATGTTAAAGGTTTTGGCCTTTGAACGTGTCGTCCCAGAGAAAAAGGTTGACATTTGCTGTTGTATTGGCATATATTTTGTAGTGAGAAAAAAGAAATTCCAGTTCTATTCTGAAGGCAATAAGAGCTGGTGAGTAAAGGAAGGGACCTGGAAGACATAACAGATCTCTATTTCCAGGCCTATAGTTGGTCAATTGAGTGACAACATCCTGTTCATCTGGTCCTTGTTTTCACCACCCTTGTCTTCTTTGTAACAGCTTATGCACTCGTATATCTGCAGTAAATTATGCAGCAGCTCAGCCAGGTACCAACCCTGACATAGAGACCGAGTTGCAGCAAGGAGAGGAACTATTTATTTAACTTTCCTTGACATGACTCTGTCCATCACACGAGCCCTCCTCCCCACCTCAGAAGAAAAAGTTTCTATCCTTTTGCTGCTTCTGACTTGTATTAGTCCTGCAAAGCAGCACAGAAATAAAAAGTATTAAGTTAATTTGGCATGCAAGGCAGAGAGCACCTGTTAACTCTCTGGTACCATACTGCGTTTGCAGAGGTGGTTGTTAAGAAAACAAATTTCTTTTTTGATTTGTAGACTGAACAAATTTAAACTGGAGTCCTTGAACAGAGTCACTGAACCTCATTGTGTTTTTTGTTTAAAGACCGGAGAAAGAGACACTCTTGTCAAGAAAATGTTTTAAATACAATGAACTCTTTGCAATTCTAGAGTTCTTTCATATTACAGCATATTGCAAAAATAGTCCCACAGTGCTGCAGGTTGAAGAGCAAGGTCTTTGTATGCCTGTGTACTTTGAGGTAAATCAAGGAAAAAAGTCTAAGTGGGGAGGGAAATGAGCAACACACACAGACAACAGTGCCAGGAACATCCCAAGACAGACTGTATTCACATCAGGATTCCTTGAGTGGTTTGTATGGACATTTGCATTTAAAACTAAACCAAATTAAATACCTTCATCAAGTCTCCCATATTAATGGAAATTTCAGTCCCCCATACGTCCCTTTTCTACCTGTGCAGTGATCCCAACATATTATCAAAGCTGGAGCTTTCAGTGCAAAAAATGTTGCCAAAGAATTCCCGCAGACACAGTGAGCAAGGTATTCTCCTCTGGGGAGAATATTTACAACCCACAATCAAAATAACTGGCTTGCACCATAAAACTCCCCAACTCAAGCTTCACCTTCAACCCTGCAAATGCTAAAGGTGGCACATGATGCATTTCCCACTCTCCCACTTTCAGAAAATCCATTTAAGATTCTTTGAATAAATGTCCAAAGAGAGGGCACATCAGCAGCCGTTAACTCCTTGTGCACCGTGGTGACACCTGTATCAGAAGACAGCCTTACCCCAGTCAGGATCATAAGCATCTGATTATATCCTTCTGATAACCTGCTCTGAAATAAACTCACAAAAGTCTTCCCACTGTTTGCTCAGACTCTTGTACGCAAATCCCCAATTTATCCATAAAATCACAATGATGAGCTGAGGGAAAAAAAATGAATTTTTGTGCCTCCCATCTTAATATTTTAGTTTGTCCCTTTGCACAGGCTTGCCTTCATGCACAGAAGCCATAAATCTGGCTTGTCACTTTTATGATTATTAGTGGTTAGACCTGATGAATATTGATATGTGGCAAGCGCTGTTTCGACATTAAATACATTTGCCAATTTTCCTCCTCCAAACTCCACCCGTTAATGCTTCATCCAATATGAATCAATATTGGTTTAATAATTAACATGTTTAAACATTTTTTAATGTATATTTCATGACGAGAAGATCTATGTTTATTTTATGATGATAAAATATTTAGGGCCCAGGGAATTTTAACTGTGCTGTCATCGCGGTGTACGTTGGGCCCTTTTCACTCCGCCTGAGGGGGCATCTCTCTGTCTCTTCTCCGCAAAAGCCGAGGCTGAAAAGGTTTCAGCTGCTCGTAGAGGAGGCCTGTTGATGTGGATCTGAAGTTATCTGAAATATGTGGCGGGGCTGGAAGGGGAAGGGCTTTTGGTGGTGCGTTTGCTGCAGAGGGACAGTGCTCACGGTCAGCAGCCCAAGCTCAAAACAACAGGCCCGGAGACGATCAGGGATCTGACCTGGAGAGACTTGTAACAGGTTCAGCATCAAAAGCAATTCAGACTAAGAAGTTCAGACTTCGGAAAACATGCACAAAAGCCAGCGAGGAAAGAGAGAGAGAGAGAGAGACTAAACCTGGCACTGGGAAGGCTTTAAAGAGCCCATGGTGCTTGCTGCATAAGTGGGGGCTCGCTGTTCCTCTTGAAGCCAGCAGGCTTGACTTTCCTCTGCTGTTTCTGTACTGGCAAAAGCAGGTCTTAAAACAAGTTTCCTGGAGCGGGAAGGTTTGGTGGGAGTTGATAACCTCCCTACATAAGTGAAGGGGTTATTCATTAATGCCTATGCAACGTGCAGAGGGTCCTGACAGCCTGACGGGGAACCAAAATACCTGTCGGGTGGAAAAAGCTTAAGAAACACAGATTTGATGCTCTGCTGTTTGGCCTCAGTAGTGTCTAGCTCCTCAGATCCTGCAAGACCTCACCACCCCATCACCTTGCAGAGGACAAATGCAAAGAGCTCAGACTCTCTAAATCCATGCAAATGGCATTCAGGTGGATGCTTTGGCTTCACACTGGCTCTTACAAAAGGGTGAATTCTGCTCTGGCTGCCCAGGGCCACCAGGGAATCAGGGATAATGAACAAACTGGCTCCGAACTCATTGAAATCCAGGTGAAGGTTTCCTGTGAGACTGTGATTAATGTGATAAAGATGATTATGTTTATTTCCGTGTATTTGTTCAAAATTATTCGACTGGTCACAGTCCAGTGGCTCCTGATGTTCCACTTCTGGGCAGCAGAACAAATGCCTTGTAGTACATCTGATCTGGCTCTAATCAGGTACCAGCCCTGACAACAGCCCTTTGGCGGATGGGTTGGAGAAGGCTGCAAGCTGTTTTCAACAGGGTCGCTGATTGCAGGAAAATACTTTTCTTGCACAACTTGCTGTGGAACATGTTTATTTCAGAAATGGATTAAAAAAAAAAAAAAAAAAAAAAGAACATATCAAAGTCATGACGTCTCCTGAGAAGTGATTTCCTTGTCAAGGTGTGTTTGTTTGATAGCGCATCCAGAAGGTGGAAATGTAATGTGGTTTCACACTTTACTTTTTCAACCCATGTAAAATTCTGGCATTCACAAAAAACAGAGTTCTACAGCTTAACTACGCATTTTGTGAAGCTATTAGATACTTCATGGAAGAAAAAAATCCATCAAGGGCATTAAACCCAAAGATAACACTTCTGACTCAGGCAGTCCCTAAGCTGCTGATCACTGGAATAGGAGACAAATACTGCCACTTACTTGCACTTTCAAATAGTCTTTCCTAGTGGCAATTTTTGGCCACTCTTGAACATACGATAGTGGGCTAGGTGGATTTTTCCTTTCATCTAACAAAGCTCTTTTATTTTTATGGAATGAAATGTGAAACACGGCTGGGGGAAGGTCAGTTAGGATGTTGCTTTCTAAAAATACCCAGTGTTTTGACTTGAACTTAAAAACCTTGCTGAAAATAGGGAGGAGAAGGCAAATGCTTGCACATCCTGTTTGACATCAGGGAACTTCCTGCAAGATTTGCACAAATAAATGAATAAATTTTTTACCACCTCCCCCCCAAAACCCTGTCAGGTTTCAAAGGTTTTATTTAACTTCATTGCAGTTATTTTCCGCAGCTCTGGTTAGGAGTAGCAATTATATTAATCCTTCTCCTCCAGGTTGTTAATCCTAGTACAGCAACCTGTTGCTTGGAAGATTGTATGTTGTTAAGGAGCTCCCTGAGAACAATTATTCATGCTTGGGGAGCGCATTCCGAATGCACGCACTTTTCATTTAGGCTGAAATTCACCCCTAGGAAGGGGGGCTGTGCTCAAAGCCTAGGTATCACTTAATTCACGCTTAAACCCTCCAAATCAGAGGATAAAATGAAATCCAATGGAAAACTCTACTGATGTGGTTAGGAGACCTCAGCGCAGAAACCAGTGGGGCTTTGGCTGAGAAAAGGAAGATCACTGAAATTAAAATCGCTTCCTCTGAATTTGATGGATCTGAGCCGGTGCGAGAGATGGGAGGCAGAAGAAAGATGCTCGCCTCGTTATATGAGCTTGTATATTTATGCTCCAAACCCGAGCGCATGGTGTAAATCGGACAAGACAAGTAAATTGCACCCAACGAGCAGTGAAAGCAGGCAACGGCATTCATGCGGAATCTCAATTTACACCCCAGCTCGGGTCCGGAGGAGCTTCACCAAGAAAGCAGGGGTCTGAATCGCAATCTGCTTTTTTTTTTTTTTTTTTTTCCTCTCTTTTTCCTCCCAGTTATTCAGCATAGCAGGTATGCTCCGGTGAGACCGGCAACACGGCGCTGGGAGGCTGCGAACCAGTCACCCGGTGCCTGCAAAGAAGTGTCCCCACATCTGAGGATGAGTGTCCCCGCTAATAGCCCAAGAAAGATTTGCATGGGCACCGTGCTCTGACATGGATTGCTGTCATTTCCATGTTAATACGCTGCTGTTCACCAGCCAGAAACCTTTGTCCTTGCAAAGTGCTCCCATGGCTTTGTCACAGCAGAGTGGCTCAGGGGGCGAGCCAAGCAGCCTTTGCTGCCTAATGCTCATGGTGATACGTTCCCTGACTTCTCCCTTTAAACCTATCAGGGAAAAATTCAAAATTTGCTCAAAGCATGTTTAAAACTGCTCGTAGCCTGGCTGTATCCCAGCTCCTTGCAGACCTTTCCACCACCTGCTTCCCAGGAGACGCGTGCTCTGCTGCTCCTCAGCTGAGGAAGGGGTGCTGAGGGTATGTGGCCAGCAAAGGGCTGATGGGGCTGGGGCCAGTCACTGTGGGGTGGCCTACCTGCACGCTAGGGCTGGGATTTGTCTCTTCTGACTTTCAGCAGCTCCAGTACAAGTGTCTTCAGCAGAGCTAGCTGTCTAAACTCCCCGTACAGTTGGGAAAGAGAAATAAGCAATTCCGCGGCACAATTCATCTGACTTGTTTTAGACGTCTGCCTTAGAAAGAGATGAATTGGGCCCTAGAAGTGACAGTTTCTCTACCTTGATGGTAAAGGGAGGCTCACCTACCTGCAGGGATGCAGACCTGTAAACTCCAGATATCTGTATGCAGCCAGATAAATCCCAGAGTACGTGCCTTGTACTGATGGAACCCAGGGACCCTCCGCTCCGGGTGTTGAGTGACACCCGAGGTTGTTCCCTCTCCTGAAACAAGATCTCGGTTGCCCTAAGAAGTGTGAGGTCCCAGCTCTGAGGCTCACAGTGCCTCATTTCTCTTGATCATGGTGGTTTGCTATGACAGATATTCCGACCTGTCGCTGTATAAATCTCTTCTGAAAAGCTGTCAGGCCATGTAAGAAAGAAAGATGGAGCTCCTTCTTGCAAAGTGCTGACAGGGTGCCACCACGTCCCAGCACAACAACAGGGCTCTGTGCACAAGCCAGGCACTTCTCTTTCCCTACTGAAATCTTGTCCCCTTGCTTAGTTTCTCCTGCCCCAGCTGAAGGGTGAAAAAATTTTTTTTCTTGTTCCTTTTATTTTTTTTGTCCATCAATAAAATGCAAATTGTTTTTCCTGGTTGTCTTCTTATCACATTGAAGTCAATGTTTGATTCAACTCTGTCCTTGTCAGGTGTTTGTTTGTTTTCTTATAACCCTGACTGCAAAGATATGTTGTTCACAGACATATTTCCAGGGGAGATTTTATTCGGTGACAGCAGACATCTTCCCCTGGAAATTATTGATGCAGATATTGAGTACCAACTGGCCTCGTATGGTAGGAAGCATTTTAGCCCACTTCTTTATAACTTGCTCTTCGTCAGTGTCTCCAGCAAGATCCACTCCCAGTTTCTGCTGCAGTTCTTCCCTGAAGCTTCATCACCCACTGGTCCCAGTCTCCATGATGCTGACCCAGCATCGTGCACACTGTCCCCTTTACCAGAGTTGTGTGACATCGGACAACATCCTCCTAAAGAAAGAAGCAGGAGAAGCCCAAGGAGAGAGGAAATATTTTCAAACCTTCATTGGTAGAGGTGTATTTTCTATACACACCTCTCTCCATACACTTCCACGGTGCTCAGATGTCACCGTTGGCATGAAGGTATATGGGAAACACTGAAATTGTCAAATCACAGTATTTGAGTGATGTTGACCACAAGGTTCAGGAGTCACCTTCCTCTCACAGGCACCTGTGTGCACTCTCTGAGAGGGCTGAAGTGTGTCATTTCTTGCAGGTGACTGTCTTCAAGCTGGAGGAACTAGCCAACATCAGGCATTTTGGTGATGAGCCGTGCAGCTCGGCTCCCTGCTGCTACCCATGGGCTGTGTGTGGCAAGCAGGGAGGTGTGTGCAATCACAAACCTCCTCTACACACATGGGCATCTGCTTTTTGCTGCTTACATGCTCTCTGCAGGCACCCTGACTTCAAAAACAAGCAAGGTCTGTGGATGCCAGACACGTCCCTCTGTACCTGCTGCAGAAACCAGGCAGCTCTATAGGAAAGATGTGTACATCAAACACACACAGTGGATACACAAAGAATTGGGGGACTCCGGTATCCTTACTGGTACACGCAACCACATACAGTGGACACACTACGTGAGCAATCATGCAGTATTTATTTACTGGAACAACCAGGCAGTTCTATAGGAAAGGTGTGCACATCAAATACACAAAGAATGGATTTGTGGATACACAAAGAATGGGGGGACTCCAGTATCCTTACTGGTACACGCATCCACATACAGTGGACACACCACATGAGCAATCATGCAGTATTTATTTACTGGAAAATAGTCCTGTAAAGACCTACAGTAATTGCATACGGGTAACCTCCTCTCCACGTGCAGACGTGCAGGCACAGACTCTTTCCCCTGGATTTTTGTGCTGTGCAGTCTTCAGGGGTGAGCGTATCTGGTCTGTCTCCCAGATCTATCACATTCCAGGACTTTATCCAGACCCCTTCAATGAGGTTTCAAATGTTTCTGTGCATGTTTCAATCAGTTCAGGCATGTCAGACAAGTAAGTGCTGTGGAGGTACCTGCAAATTACACCATCTGGCTGCCTCAGTGAGCCAGACAAGAGGCAGACTGCAGGGAAAGGGGGAATCCAGGCGTTAAAGGAAGGAGGGGAACGTAAAACTAACCATTTGCAGAGGAGGAACACTTAGAAATCACTCCAAATAATCCTGCAGTAAAGGTTTACCCATTTCATTTTATTAATCAAATCTGAAAAGTGTGAAAGAATTTTCTTTGGCATGAAGTCAGCCCGCTGGAAGATCATTTCCAGCTAAACCTTCGTGCTTTGAGTAAAACCAGGAAATGCCCTGTGTGGCAGAACCTGCAGATTCCTGGGTTTGGGCCTCTAGGGGTAAGAAATGGTTCGTAATGGGATGCCAGTGGGTTCAGTATACCTGATATAAATAGATAACTCCACAGACAGCTAACAGATGATGAGACCTTTTTTTTCCCCAGACCTGTATGGTCTGCATTCCCCAGAATATGTATATTCTTCTAAAAAAGAATATAGATAAATTTTCATGCACGAACCTTCATGAGACAATGTCATTTCCAGCCAAAGAAGGGGCTGGTCAGGCATTTTGTCTTGTGCACAGTATTTAAAGTTCTCATTAAAAACAGGACCCCTCACACTTTTGCAAGGTGGCTTTAAATAAGAAAGGAGGGGGGGAGAGGTATTTTAAGGGAAAATAAATTATTTTCCTACTAAGTAGACTTTTTCTTTCAGAAAGTTTAAAAGGTGTGGGGAAAAAAATGTTTTCTACTAGAAAAATAAAGAAAACCAG
Source organism: Calidris pugnax (assembly GCF_001431845.1). Lineage (NCBI taxonomy): Eukaryota > Metazoa > Chordata > Aves > Charadriiformes > Scolopacidae > Calidris > Calidris pugnax. Next base: position 1,390,405 of record NW_015090763.1, read on the forward strand.
TTCAGCAGGCTCAGACTGGGTTCTCAGACTGGGATGGATGGATGGATGGATGGATGGATGGATGGATGGATGGATAACCCTCTGACTGGGAGCAAGTGCTCAGAGGCAGGCTCAGGCTGGGGGACAGGAACAGCCAGTGGCACAACAGTTTGTGTCAGCATGATGCTGACTGTACCTATTGTGCAGGTAAATCGAAGATGCTCATCTGTTGCGATGTTGATCTGGCAATTTCCCTTAGTAGAAAGTTCCTAGTGAGAAAAAAAAAAAAAAAGGAGGGGGAATAAAAGTGTTTATTTGTTGAAAGGGAAGCATGTTTTTGTTGACTCAACCTTCATTAAATGGCTCTCATTACTGCCGCAGTGTGAGCTGTTGGCACAAACCTCTGCTCTGTCACTAAACCCTGATGCCATCTGGAAAAGGAAGAGAAGGGAAGGAGGGCAGGAGAGGAGCTTGAACATCGTCCCTCTTCCCACACCCCATCCCTGAGCTTGTCCCCATCTGAAAGAGAGATGCTGGGAGGTGCCAGGAGCCCCGTGGCTGAGCTATAAATCTCACTCCGTCAGAGAGGAAGATTTATACTCACAGCTTGGAAACAACGCCTGTAGCGTACACACACACACACACACTCACACACACTTACACACACACACATTCCCGCCCGGCAAAAACCAGCAGCTCTGCCAGAACTAAGACTGAAGACAAGGTGCAGTCCCAAGAACAGCTAAATTGCTTTCATGACTTTCCAGCAGTGTTTTGGAAGACAAATTGGGGGCTTGTGTTTTAAATGTATCCCCAATTTGCATTTTGATTGGCTAACAGGCCATGCAAATTCCACGGTAAAGTACTGATCTGTCAAAGGCATCTGACAGTTTTCAACAATTGCTGAAATGGCTTTAAAACAGACCTGTGAGAGCTGGGGAGAGAAAAAAAAAATATATCAAAACCCCTCTGCCTGATGAGTGACTTCTTTCATCTGCTAAAAGCTCTCCAAGCCCACAAGCCTGAGGCTGACTTTAAATAGAGTCAATGGAGAAATATCTTCTAGACAGGGGAATGATGAAGCCCTCCAATAGTTTCTCTCCCTTTCATTTGCACTCTCTCTCTCTCACATATGTATTTGCTTTTCCTCTCTTCCTCCCTCCAGAAAAAAGTCCTATCCAGGCTGGTGCTGGGTACCCCCACTTCTCATGGAAGTCAGAGGTGGCTGCACCATTCAGCATCTCCTGGGGTTGAACTTTAGGATGGTCCTGCAGCCACAGGGTCATGGGATCTTCTCCAGTTGTGAATGATCTTGAGGCTTTACAGTAATTTTATCACACAGTGAAGGGATTTTTCAGTTTACGGTGTCTCTAAAAGAGTCACAAGGGATTTTGCCACTGGGTTGACAATCAGACACAACCTGGTTCTGGATTCAACCAAGAGACAAAACATTTCCAAAGGACAAGGACATGCCACAAGAAGGCATTAAACTCCTCTGAAATACCACGTGTTTGTGTGAGATGAAGCCACTTGCTTGCTCCCACAGCTGGCCACTGCACAAGCACTTTACCCAGAGGAAAAGAGGCTTTGAGCTGCAGTGGCAAAGGGCCCACAGGGACCTTTTGCAGTTTGTTGGAATATTTTTGGGAGATATAAGGCAGCAGAAAGAGCCTAGATTTTTGAGGATCATACAGCTGTGCAGGGATATCTGTCTGTGAATGTTTTTGTAAGTTCAAAAAACGTTCATATCCTGAAGCAAGTCACAGAACTGAAATTTCAAGTCCTCTGCAAAGTCAAAATGAATAAAATAAATATATAAACCAAATGTCTTTTGGTCAAATGAAACTTTGTCTTTCAGTAGGCTATAAACCTTTTTCTTTCATTTTGTCATGTATTGACAAAGCAAACAAAAAGCCTTTCGATCCCATAATTTGCTAAGCTACAAAATGAGAAAGGCATTGCAAACTGTCATTTTGCACATTGCACAGGAGATATCCTTTGGATGGTTCCTATCACCATCCCCTCCCCTTCCAAATTTTTAAGAAAAGAATGGCCCTATCTCCATCTTAAAAAGTTTCCAATGAATTTTCAGTTTGGGTTGAGAGAGTCCTGAGACACTCACATCAAACAGAACCTAAGAAGTGTTCAGAAGAATGATGGATACTGGAAACTGCAGTTTCATTCTACCAAGACTTCAAACTCTTTCTGACTCCAGAGATTTAAAGGTCTCACCCACTCCTTTTCTGTGTGAAAGGAGTCAGCTCATCTTTGGGCGCCTTGTTAGGGATCAGCCCGCTGACCTCTGCAGAGCCCCCAGGCCATTTCCACGCACAGTGACATAATAATGATGGATAAGAATCATTTACCATTTTGGGGGAGAGCAAAAACAACGTTTCCCAGGCCAAACTGTGGAGCCTGGCTCTGCACCGACCTGCCCCCGTTCCCAGAGCAGTGTGCAGCTTCTCAGCCCCACAGCACATTCCTCTCCCTGCCCTACAGCTCAGCTCTGATACCCCAGCAGCTCCTATACTTTTGACCTCACAGGTATTGCACAATCTGCCTATGAGCCTGTTCCTCCTTCTGCTTCATCTCTGCGCTGCAGCATCAGCCTTAGGGGAGCTCAGCTGTGAAGAAATGACTATGCCTTGAGGCTGCAAAGCTTTTGAGATACGCACGCAGGCTCTACCAGCTCCAACAGGCACTTTTACCTACTCGCTCCACTTCTCTTGCTCTTCCTGGTTTCAGGTGTGATGCATTCCTTCTGCATGGTTCTTAGCACACATCCTGCTGGGTGCTGCTATCTGTCATAACGTATGTATAAAATCATCGTAACGTGGTGGGATGAGGAAAGAAGGTTGACACTGAACTAGTGTGGGCTAGGAGAAATCAGTGGTACCTTTGCAATAGCCACATTGAGAAAAAAATAAAAGGTAATGTGTTTGTGACGTGTGTGTGTGAATTACAAAGCTCTGATGTGGTGGGATGAGGAAAGAAGGTTGGCACTGAACTAGTGTGGGCTGGGAGAACTCAGTGGTACCTTTGCAATAGCCACGTTGAGAAAAAAAATAAAAGGTAATGTGTTTATGACGTGTGTGTGTGAATTACAAAGCTCTGAGAGCAACACGTTGTTTGTAGCATGGTGTGATTCCCAAGTGCTTCAGGACTTGAGACCTGTGTGGCTCATGGGGAGGGTGACTGTTCCCTCCATGCCTGTTCCAGGTGAGATGATCCCACCAGGATAAGGAGACAACTGAGTCTGGTGTGGAGGTACAGAGGAGGAAGAGCTGCAGTCGAGAGGCTCTAGGCCAGAGCTAATATTCCTGAGTGTCTGATTCTGACCCAGCTCTGCACAATGATGTATGGCTTTCCCAGCTTGGATTAGCCCTGCATTAGCAATGACTGATGAATCTCTGCACCACTTGTCTTTGCATGTTCTGGGTGAAGCCTCAGCAAATTATCTCAATCGTCCTCTTCTCCTCCACACAGCCCTGGCCTCACTGCCTCTCTCCAGTCACCTCTTCCACCCTTCTGTTCAACATACCCTTAACTCACGGGTACCTTCCTCCAGTATTCTCTCTCTATTTAACCCAAGTTCATTAGTGACTTGGTCATCTATTTAATCCTTAGCTAAGGTCATTGGATTTGTATCCTTAGGAGAGGAAAGAGCATGCAAGGTATTTTTTCTGGCCACTTTCCCTCCTTCCCCAGGCCTTCCTCCAGGAGGATTTCCCTTTGGCCTGAGCTAATCAGATGATCCAGGGCAGTGACTGGGGAGAGCTGCTTCAGGACAAAGTTCAAACCTTTTTCTCCTTGATGGGTTCTTTTTGACAGTTTCCATTCTGCCTTTAGCAGCAGGTATTTAGTTATTAATTTCCCACCTCTATCAGGTGGATGGTGCACAGGGATGGCTGGTCTTGGGGCTCAGAAGCTTTCCAATGGGGAACTTTTTTTCCTTTAAGGTGTTCCCCTTGGCACAAACTGGACATCTGGGTGGATTAAACACAAGATGAGGAGGAGGTTGGAAGGGGAAGACAACGTGACTCCTATGTGCAACTCAGCAATTAGGACTGGATTGCTCTTTTCTTGTTCTCGTGCCATTCTCCCCTTGTGCCTTGTAATGGTCATTGGTAGCAATTTGTGTCATCCCGTCCTGGGCTCTGAGATTCTGCAAATCCATTCATTACGGCCCCCAGGAACAAATCCCATCAAATCAGTTTATAAACTGCATTTCAGATATGTTACATGAGCACTGATTGCAAATCTGAAGACATTTCCATTTTGCCTGAGGCCAAGATTTTTAATTTAAAAAAAAAAAAATCCCGTCAGGGTCTGTGCAAAGGCTCTTTAGATATTCCAACCAGCACAGTTTATTTAAAAATTCAATAAGGCAATTTTCATGGCAGCAAGGAAAAAGTGGTAGTACTGGTGTCTGCACACCCACTCAGGAGAAAGCAGCAGACAGGATCTCCTCTCCCAAACCCACCCAGACTATGCTGCCACTTCATTGTAACTCCCAACACCCTACAACCCAAAAAATGAGGTGCCCTATCTGCTCGATAATTACATTTTCTCCAAGACTGGAACAAGGATTAGGGAGTGGGGCATAGAAATGGCCTTTTAGAATAATCTTCTGCCCAGGAGTCCCATTAGTTAACACAAAGGAAGTATAAATGTTCACACCTATTTCAGAACTTCGTTAGGCTGGAGACAATGGCTAGAGGAAGAGAGTGGTTAGCTTTGCAGAGACATAGCTATGGGAAGTGGACAGAAGGTAAGAAAGATGCATTTCAAAAGTGATCATTCTCTGCTTCCTATGAACCATAAGGGGCTCCTTGGGAAGCAGAGACAAAACTGAATTGCTGTGTTTAGACTAGAGGCGAAAAAACATCCCTTGGCTGCTCTAGACCATGCAGCAAGGATGTTTTCTGCTACCTTATGGCCACTGTTATCTGTTCCTCAGCTGGCCACAGACAATATCCAAGACATCCCCTTGTCTTGGCATAGCATCAAGATGCACTCAAGCCCAGTCTTTGCAAGTTTGGGAGGTTCCTATCCCATCAAGGAAAGAAGTAGCCAGAAATTAATGGTGCTTGCAGTGCAGGGAACACAAAGATACCTCTGTCACCCATCCCTCCTCTCAAGACCTTGGCCCGAACACCCACCCCACCAGCAGAGCAGAGACACCTGTGTGGCTTCCCCATGATAAGTATTCAGGTCTCAGCCCACTGGCAGAGGAGCTGGAGGACTTTCTTAGCCTGCTGCTAACGAGATCATTAAGACAAACACAGCGATTACTTGAACCTTTCCAGTCAGAAGGATGAGGTGGGCTTTTAATTAAGGTAATTATACTCAGCTGGAAAGGCTATTTGCAAAGGCATTTAAAGTCTCCAGGAAGGTGCTGTGCTGACAAGCTGGGTTTAAAGATAGTAATACTGATAGAGCATGTGAAACCTGCTGCCTGTGTGGACTACTGGACTTGAGATACCAACATCACTAGTGTCTTGCTTGAGAAACCCAGGTGCTACGTACAAGAGGTAGGTAATCTTTTGCCGATGGCAATGTCAGGGATGAGTTTATGCTGAAGCGTGTCCATTATGGAGAGCTTGGGGGAGTTTTCAGAGTGTCAGCGCTTTTTTTTTCCTCTCTAAAAGAGGACAAAGCCTTCTAACTTCAGAAATGTTCCCAGGTCAGTAATTTGTGAGGGGAGGCCAGTATCTGTGTCAGGTCAGCTGGCATTTTGTGTTTGTAATTGAGTGGTTTGGGTTTGTGTTTTTGTGTTTGTGCTTTTGCTTTTTTTTTTTCCTTAAACTCTTTCAGTGCAGTGAATTACTATTTCTATATGGAAAGCCATTGCAACTTGAAATTGGAAACTTTGCACTTTGACAGTGTCACACTTCTGATAATACAAAACTGTTATGAATTGTAGAAGATGGATCAGAACTGACCCAGGCCTGGGGGTTTTGACAACTCAATGTTTCCCTGTACAAGTCCTAGTGGAAAATTTCTAATTGGCTCTGCTGGTGTCCATTTTACTCCCTTTTTCACTTTTTCTGACTAAAGGCCACTCACAAACCTTCCACCCCTTGTTAGAGACCTGTCCTTCTCTTCCTTTGTAACAGCTGTGCTGAGTATTGGGGACCCACAATAAGGACATCTCCTTGTTTCCTTGTGCTCTGGAAGAAAGACAGAGCAGATCAATGTGACTTACACTTCACCCTTTCCCATTCAGTGCTGCTTCTCATTTTGTTCTGCTTTTAATATCATCTTTATTGCAAGTCTGTTCTAATGCTGCCTGTTTATTTATGGCTATTACTGAGATGATGCTTTAATTGTCGGATCAGCGCCTCCAGTCCATCAGCAAAGGAGCAGGCAGCTCTTTATAAACATCATTTTTTATTTAGCTATGCCACATGCACACACAACACACACACAATTAGGAGCAACAATGGTGTTATTCCCAACGAAGCCTTGTGCAGTTCTTTGTAATTTTACCCTGTCTTGGAAAGGACAGCCTTTGAGTCTGTTTACTGTTCTTTCTGTACTGAGCATTTTGCCTTGTAGATCTGGAAAAAGGAAATTTAATTAGAGTAGTATTCAGGATGGTTTTTTATATATATTTTCTACCAATTAGCATTTCATTAAGGCAGTTAAATTGCATTTGCCAGAGACAGACACAACCCATTGCAGAGTATTATTTTAAGATCTCATTTCTTTTTTCTCATCTTGCAAGCTGAAAATGAAATCAGGTAGTGATTGATTAATTATTAATTCATTACTGGTGATTGGGTTAGGTTAGAGCTGTACAGAAGTGTGAGAGAGAGAGGAGGGAAAGTGCTAAGACACAATCTTGTTTTATTTCTTTGGAAAACTTTGCAGGAGCTACCTGAGGTGGACTTAGACATTCGAAGTCTAAGCAGAGATACTGGGGTCCCCTGGATGCCTGGCATTACCTGCTTCTCAGTATTTCCTTCCTCACTCTGACCTCCCTACAGGATGGAGATGGTAGACAGGGAGCAGTATTATCTCATCAGTATCAATTCTAAAATCTTTTGGGCAAGAACCATCCCACTCCTTGGTTAATCCCCTTCTTCCTCATGATGGGACCAGTCGGTGGGATGGGTGATTGCTGTTCTTCCTGGAGGGCTGATGAAACAGGACACGTGCCCACATGTGTCACCCTCCTGCTGGCTGACACCAGCTCTCCACGCTGCTCCTCTGCCTTCTTCCAGAGGAGGGTTAAGCTCTGCTTTCCCTTTCACTTCTACTTGCTCTAAAGGCTCCTCTCCATCTATCCTTCTGTTTGCAATGTGGCTTTGTCTCCCTTCATTGCTCTCAAGGTCACGATTGATCAGACTGTGAGTACTTTACAGCTGCAGCCTTGGACGGGCAGAAAGAGAAATTGATTGCAGTCAATTCAGCAGCAGATTGAACTGTATTGACTTGTCCCCTATTCATGCAGACGTGGAGCTTTGCTACCTTTTAATTACCACGGCTATCCCTTCTCAGCATCAATGGAAGGGTGGGATGTGCTGATGGGGGTGTATGGGGGGGATCATATGGCCTTAAGGAAAGTCTTTGGGTGTGTGTAGGGATTATTATTTTTTTTTTCTGACCAGTTAGGACCATGTGAGATAGGAGGACCAGTGCTGGTTGTCTGGTGAGGAGTCCTGGGCATAGAATTTTCTTTCCTCTGTTTACAGTGACTCCTCCTGGAGGAGCCTCTGTCACTCGAAGTGATTTATTTTCCATAGTGGAAGCCAGCCATTTTTGAGAGAGTGGCACTCTGCTGAAGAAGGGGCAGCCACAGGTGACAGAAGGGCACTGCTCCTTTGAACTGGACATGTCTGGCAAGAAAGGCAGAGGTTCATCTGGCAGAAGTCACACTGTGTGAAACATTGCTCCTTCCCCCTCTCTGTCTTTGAGCACACAGAGGAGGGGACATGCTGCTGCAGGCTTTTCTTTAATAGCTGGATAAGCCAGTCTCCTTTTGAGCAAAGTCCTTTGCTCAAATTCTGTCTTCTCTTGTTGAGGAGGAAGAGTGGTTTTTCTGGTTCATGCTTCCATCTAGGGATCAGGAGAGACTGGGATGTGTTCAAATGACCCCTGTGGAAAACAAGATGTACATGATTGATTTCCATGGAGCTGCTTGGGCTTCTCACCCTGGCTTCTGCTCCTGGCTCTGTCTGTGGGCTCGCAGGCTTCATCAGCGCTAGCGCGGTAATTCGTGGCTATCAGAGAAAGTGCAGTTGGTGTTTTTGAAAGGTGCAGGATTGGCAGCCTTAGAAGACTGAAACCCTCTGTTTGTCTACTGAATTGATGCCAGTAGTACCAGCACTAGGAGTGAGAGGGGAACAGTGATTCCAGCAGGGCTAGTGAATAACAGCTTTTTTAGCAAATTGAAAAGTAAAAAAAAAAAAACCCAAACCAGAACAACAAAATTACTTCCATTTAGGGTCAGAGAATGTATTGTGTTTTGGGGTTTCTTTACCATTAAAAGTATTCTGGGTAAGACAACAACATTAAAGGAAACTTCAAAAGAAGGTAATTTTCAAAATAGAGTTAAAATCAACATTTTAAAGACAAAGTTAGGGAAAAATATTTTTTTTTTTCCCCTTGCTTCCCTTTTCTGCTATTCTGTCTTCCTACAAAGAGATCAGGAGTTGTGTGCAGTGTTCTGGTGTGACTAAATATACCATTTTAGCCTCCATTTTTTTTCCCTTGCTTCCCTTTTCTGCTATTCTGCTTTCCTACAAAGAGATCAGGAGTTGTGTGCAGTGTTCTGGTGTGACTAAATATACCATTTTAGCCTCCTGCCTGGGACTTATGTCCAGCACACTTCTCCCTAGGACCACTTAAGCCTAGACCTAGTCTCTGTAAGGATGCTGATGACCTCTCCATATAACATGGGGTATTTTTCTTGGCTGACCGGGTAGGCGATGGTGTAGGGATCCTGACTTAGGAGACTCAGATGAAATAGGTGAAGGGACTTCACCATTTCAGTTACCTGCCAAGGATAATCATCTTTTATTTTAACCTTACAGCAGACAAATGTACAGAGATGAGATGTTCAATATGTGTAAATGTGACTATGGTTTTGGCCCCTGCTTCCCAGAAAGTCTTTGTGTGGAATTCATCCCTTGTTTTAACAAAAATTCTGGACAAACTAAAATGGGCTCAGCCCTGTACTCCAGCTTCCTGGTGGAGAGATGGGGTTGTTATTGTTAACAGACCAAGGATATCCATTGAGTCTCACAATCCACACTGAAAGCTAACACAGAGGACCAGCTTTATACTATAAAGCCCTTCCTCCTGTCCTGGTAGAGGGACCCTTCCTCTTTTCTTTGCAGTATCCCAAAGGGGAGAAGTGAATTCCAGCAGTTTACAACTCCCAGGGAGAGAATGTACTCTGATAATCTCCCCTGGTTTCTAGCTGTTAAAATAAATTCTTCCCATGTTAGTAAGACTCCCCCGAGGCCTCGGGAGAACAGGTGCTCACTTGACCCGAGTGTCACCTGCACCTAATATATCACATCAGCCTCGGGGGGGAGAAAAATGCAGCCAAAGCTTCTCTCCCCACACCCACCCGGGGGAGGCCTGGCTCAGCACAACCACAGATGGAGACCTGTGTGTGCACTAGGAGCTGCACAGGGCGCCCCTCGAGAGAGATGGGATTTGCTTATTGGTGCTACAGAGCCAGCCTGTCCTCTGCCGTCCCTCCAGTGATAAATGGCTCCTTGGGAGGCTCAAAGGAATCATGCAAAGCTGCTGTTTGTCCATTGCAATTTTTGAGGTGAGGTATGTAGACCAAATGTCCTTTTACCAGGTGGTCATCCACTGACTTTTTGAAGAAGGCTTCTAGATTATTATGGCTTTACATTGCATAGCTAGTACTGCTGGTCCTGATCATGGAGATGAACAGCTTCCTCTGATCTTGGTGTATGAACACTTTCTTGTGCAACTCTCAGAAGTGGAACAAAGTCAAATAAAAACTTTCTTCATGGAGTATGTTCCTTTCTGCTGTAGGCAGTCCCAACTCATCTAGTAACAACAACTCTTCCCCTCTCCTCTCCCCTCCCACAGCAATGTTAAGGTGAAAAGTGTCACTTGAAATAGCTTGAATGATGATGTATCCAGAGAAAGACAACTCAGCTAGGGAAATCCAGGCCTGAATAAGAGATTCTAGAGGTGGGGAGTGGAATGTTATGATGAAAGCGATGGGGCATGTCCTCTGTGCACCTGGTGCTGGCTGCCTGCCATTGGTTTCTGGAGGTGGGTTTAAAGAACAACAAACTCTATCTTTTCTGAAGAAGTTGTTAGAGAGAGAGATGCTATAAAAAGAGGTTAGAGGAGATTGCACCCACTATTAATCAACAGGGGATAGTAGAAGACAGAGACGCCATTTTATATGAATAATATCAAGACCCACACTATATCATTACAGCTATTCCCCCAAAGCCACAGTAGCCAGGTCATGCAATGATGGGCTAAAACATAGTTTACATTCTGATCTTGTCCACTGCAACCCAAACTCAAGGAGCACACTTACTTAGGCTCTCATTTTTGTCCGTACCTAATTATGTGTGCTAATTATTTAGCAGGTTATTAATTATTTTGCTAATTATTTAGACTCTGCATGTGACTGGTCATTCCAAATGATGTACAACATGGGTTAATTTCACACTTCATGCCATGTTTATGCCAAAGTCAAAGAGGCTTATATTTTTGTCACAGTTAGAGAGGCAATTGTGGAACAGTTGTTCAACACTAGGTTTCTGGGAAGCTCAGCTGGATTTCTAAGTAGCCATCTCTCTTTTTGTTCACTTCCAGGCTATGTGAAGCTGAATGCAATGTTGCATGAGGACTTCTATAACTTTTCTGTGAGCCTCTAGTGGCACGTGTTTAGGAGCCATCATGCAGTATGGAAATAAGTTCAATGGGACCTTATGATTTAAGTGACCAATCACCACACGGTAAAAATCAGCTTGTGAACATTTCTGAGCATCTGTTAGAAGAGGAGTCTGGATTGTGATGCTAACAGTTTTGCACAGCAAAGATGCTTCAGAAAATTAAAATCTGTTCATGGAACACTCTGGCAGCAGCAAAAGAGTTTATATATGGCTTGTAAATTCTTCACCAAGCTCTAAGAATAACAAACTGCTTGCAAGGGGAAAAAAAAAGCACACATAGAAACATGACTAAATAGGAATCACTGCATTTATCTGGGGTGAAATGGTGAAAAAATGGAAGCAGATAAGAAATACACTGTCTTCAAAAGACTTCAGGTCAGTAGATCAGTTTTTCTGAGTGGCTGTTAGTAATGTACTTCTCTGCCTCCTTTGTCATGCCTTGGCTAATACTGATACTCAATCAAGGATGGACATAGGTCCAGAGGGATGGGAGGGGAAAATAAAAAAGAACAGAGAAGGGAAATAGCTCTGTGTCTTTGTCATGTCATCATAGACTGCACTGAGGAACTGAAGGAGAGAGGACAGCCATCCAATCAGTATGGGTCAAAGAGGCATGGAGAAACCCTTTCCCATGGTTCTCATTTCACTCCCATTACTAAGGCACAGGAAAAATACAGATCTAAAAGTCAGCCTGTATTTTCCTTTGTAACACACTCTCACAAACTTTCCTGAGGGCCACCTGTAGAGCAAAGCCTCCTCACTGCAGCCATCTCAGTCACTAGAGGCAGCCTGAGTCTTGTTATTATTTATTTCTCCGTTTGCTGTAACCAATTAAACAAAAGCTTATTCAGTCCATAAAGAGCAATAGCCTGGGGACTGTGGGAGGGAGAGGTATTGCAAAGAGGCATTTTATCTTTGACACAGGCTCCTGGGCAGAGTATTGAAGGTCAATGCGTACACATCATACTGGGTTGATTACGGCGTTGACAACCATTCACTTAGTTTTATGAAATTATCAATTGATCTGTGATTGCAGAATCTAATCAAGGCTTAGAAAATACAGTGGGTGGAAAAGCCAGTTGGGCTGGGTTGTTCTTCTACATCTGGCTCTGTGGGAGGGGTCTCTCCAGGAATTGTGCAGCTTCCTGGGACAGGGGTTAATGCCACTTTCCCTTTTACAACTTAGTAGAAGGACAACCTTTGCTATTGGACACTTTATTTCTTAGCTGACAGGTTATCCTGCCCTTTTGTAACTTTTTTTTATTTTTTTAATTCTGAAATTGAGGCAAGAAACACAGACTTGCTCACCCACTACTGAAATGACATAGGGTTGGGAACATATTAACGTTGTGAACATACTCACTTGGGTTTGGCTCTGGGTCAAAGATTTGCATATGATAAAAGGAGTCTTTGGCAACATTTTAAAGTAATTAGAGATCTCTGGATATTGGTAATTCCATATCCTCAAGAAAGCAGTGCAAAGCTTATCCTACAACAGTATTTCTTAAAAGACCCTCAATAAACTAGAGAAAAGGAAGCCACCACCTCTAAAACGAGACAACCCCTGGGAACACTCAGCAGTGTTTGCTGGAGACAAAATTATGAAAAGTACAAGGTTTATCAAAAGGCATCTTGACAAAATTTGGGGGGAAAAGCAGAATTCCTCAGTAACGTGCACTGATATTATTCTAATGGGTTTATTATAAATCTCATAATATCAATTATTTTCTGAATGACCCAGATCCAGGTCACAACAGTAATTCTTAAACGACCCTCAATAAGCTAGAGAAAAGGAAGCCACCACCTCTGGAATGAGACAACCCCTGCGAACACTCAGCAGTGTTTGCTGGAGACTGAGTATGGAGTCAGAAAGGAGAATGGAACATCTGTAAGGGAAAAATCTAAGAATTTGTGTTATTTACAAAATTATGAAAAGTGCAAGGTTTCTCAAAAGGCATCCTGACAAAATTTGGGGGAAAAAGCAGAATTCCTCAGTAACGTGCACTGATATTATTCTAATGGGTTTATTATAAATCTCATAATATCAATTATTTTCTGAATGACCCAGATCCAGGTGCCATTAGAATTTGGGTAGTCCTTCTTTTAGTTACTTTATGAATCAAGTTTTCAGTTTTCATAGCAGAAAAGTTAGAAAACTACTTAGTTTATGAATCAAGTTTCAGTTTTCATAGCAGAAAAGTTAGAAAATATCTTTTGTGAAGGATCAGAAAATAGAATTAAAATAAAATGTCCTTTTCTGTTTAAGTCAGGTTAGTATTTTACAGAAAGTACCTTATGCAGATTGTAGAGAAAAAGGTAACTTTTTTAAAATGCTTGAACTTGCCAGTATTGAGCATCATGGAAGTGGTGTCAATGAATAGATTTTTCTCATGGAGCTTTCCCTTCTGAAGGCTGAACAGACCTGCTCCATCATCATTCTTTTTCTAGCAAGATATAGCATTTTCTAGCTATCTATGCTATATTTTTTTCTATGTTATTTTCTAATTTAAGTACACAGCATTTTCCTTCCAACTCCTTTACTCTGTTGCTGGAAGTGCAGTGGTCAGACAAATTATGCAGAAGTTGAGGTCCATTACTAAGCAACCATTAATTAAAAGAGTAATGGTAAAACTGTTACTTCTATACTTTTGTAAACATTCCTGCACACCTCAGCCTTCCAAAGCCAGTAAGCTTGACAACATCCAGTCTGCCAGATGGGGTGATATTGATGGTTTTGCCTGCTCTGACTAACCCTCAAAAGGCAGAAAGAACATCCATTAAGAAGTCTTAGGAACATTCACCTTGTTTCATGTAGCAACTGATGAAATTACTCCATTGAAAAGTCAGGAAAACATTACCATTAGCTGCAATATGAGAGCAATTCAGAACTCTCGCAAAGATCAGGGCTCTTGTACTAGGGGATGTTCAGACACACAAGTAGAGACATACCTGGTCTGAGGAGTTTCGTGTCTGAATAGTCAGAGTTTTTGGGATCCAGAATATTCTAAAATGAAGAGTCTGTTCTCCAAGGTAACAGTAATGACTTAAGAATACAAGGCTTTCAAAGTCAACAATAACAAAGGGATTTGGAGCAGTGGAGTGTGCCCTGTCTTTTGCTAAATAAGATTATTTTTTTTTCTACTGGGGTGAGGAGGTATGAATGAACTATTTCTTTCTTGCCAAATGAAGGAAGCAATTCTCTTGCAATCAAAATGAAGCAAGCAGACAAAGCCTTGACATTATGGAGCTTATAATGACAATTCAGAGTATAATAAAAGCCCTTCTCTGAAATAGGAAAAAAAAAAAAAAATGGGGAAAAAGACATTTTTTCCTGTCTCCAGCTTTGCAAAACTGAAGGTAACTGTTGAGAATCATGCTGGGGGTTGCTCAGATGGTGGAATTGTGATAACTGAAATTGGTACCCATGTTCAGACACCTGCCAGAGTAGTTCTCCACCTTTACAGCCTGGTTTCTAAATGTCCCTGGTACTCTACCACCAGTTGGCAGAAAATAGCTGTATTGGTTAAGTCCCACTTCTTTATTTCCAAGATCATGGTTCTCCTCAGAAGGCAACAGAGAAATAGGTGAGGTAGTCCTGTGTCCTCTCCTGATCTGATTGAGGTCACTGGCAAGCAAATGTATTTCCACTCTCCTTTTAAAATGTTTTACAGTTTAATAAAATGGGAAATCAAATTGCAGGAGAACAAAATGATTTTCATAAACATTGTTGTGGGCAAAGGGGTCCTTTGGATAATAGCACTTTTATCTCTGTTTTTGAATCTTCAGGCTGCCCTAAATGCATGTAATAACAGTAAGTCATTCACAACATGCACATTCTCACAGAATTACTGTATTAAACAACTGTGTTAAACTGGTGGGGAGCAAAGGTATATCTTTTTTTATTATCCCTGCAAACAGAAGAGAAGCTGATTGGTAGAAGCTGGCCTTGCTGCCATGGATAGATAAGATCTAAGCCTATGGAGGTCAGCTGGGACAGTCATCATTTACTATGCAAAGGCACTGTCCTGCAGCCACACAAAACTGCAGGTGGAGGGATGGAAGTGAATGGTGACATTTGGGGAGCCATAGTGGTGGAAGAGGCTTTTATTTAATGGTGGAGATTTATAGATTGTAAGTGAAACTGGAGAACCATGGGGATGAGGTTTCCCTCTTAATCAGAAATGTTAAAACAAATCTTCAGTCAACAGCCTCTGCACAACCTGTACTGTTACTAACTAAGGGCAGGCTTGGGATAAAATGGAAATCAATTTTTATCATCACAGCTGAGTCACAGAACTGGAGAGCACTGAGTGAGCTGGTGATGATGCGGTGGGACTGTTGTCCTCAGAGCCCCTCTCCTCGTCCCATCAAAACTTACGTCCGTAATATGTTGTCTGCCTATGGGCTATGACTGTAGAAATGAATGTGGCCCAGAAGCAAAAGGTGGTGACTCCTCAATGTCAGCCCCTGCCTGGGGTTTGTGGAGAGGAGATGGACACAAATTGCACAGAAGTCCCACTATATTCATTGTCCTTTGTGCGTCAAGGAGCACAGGCACTGTGATTATTTTTTATTTCTATTTTTTCTGTTATGACTACTTTCTGTATCACTCTGTAGGACAGAGTTGAGCACAGGGGATGGGAGGAATGAGAAACTCATAAGGTGGATCCACAATGTCCTTTCCTACAAACTCTCCCTCAAGGAGTGCTCTGTTCAGTACTCAGGCAAAGACCCCAGGTAGATCAGATGAGGATTAAGACAGACCCAAGTCAGAGTCCCAGACTCCTGGACTCAGCTGCACATCCCATGATGCCAAACTGAAAGTTTCTTTTTCTTTGTTTTTACTGCAAGTAAACAAAAATCTCTTCCCTCCAAAGTTTGGTGTCAAAAGACTGACATTTTTGAATGAAAAAAACATTTCATCAGGGGATGTACATCCATCTCTATTCTGTAGGTATTGGTCGGTTTGTGTGTCTATATTGAGTGCTGAGAAGGAACATTTTGTCTCCTGTGAATATGGTGTGTTTGGGAAAACCATGTTTTTGATGGATTGTTCTCAGAGCCCTCTGTTATTGGAGATGTTTCCCTGTTTGGACTTGAAGGGGTGGAAAAGTTTATCTTTAATAGCAGGAAGCAGATATATCTTCATGTGGTGGAAATATTTCCCTCTGTATTGAGAACTCTTCAGAAAATTTTGCTGACGAATAATTTTGAATTTTTCCTTTTCCCTAAAATTGTAAAATGTCTGCTTGCAGACCCTCAGAAGAAACACTGGCAGAGCTAAGGTGGTGAAAATGGGAACAACCAGTTTTCTCCAGAAGGTCTACACTTCCTTTATACACAAAGCCATGTTAGTTAATTCTTCACTTATTTCTGATGATATGTCATGGGTTTTGAGGTGCTATGGACTGAAAGCTTCCATTTGAAGAAGGTTGATCCAGGGGTTAGGAAACAGGCTATTTGGAAGCAACAGTTCAATTTGCTGTCTGGACACATCTTTTCTATGTTACTTTACGGATAAGTCCCCTCAGTCTGTCAGGTTCTCATCTATAAAAATGATAAGAATATCTCCACCTTATCCTAAATGTGTTATGAAATAATTCTAGAAGATTGAGGCTTTATGTCTCCCTGTGTGCACACCGACATACACCTAAACTGCCTCCCTGCTTTCTGCAGAGATGCTGCTTCGTTCTTACAGCAGATTCGCAGCTTCTAAGAGGTAAAAGTGTTGGCTTGTCCCTGAGCCTTCTTTTCCCTTTGCTGTGCAAAACAACATTCTAAAGATGACACCAAATTCTGCCACCAGACATCAATGTCACAGTGCTCTCTGTAACTGAGGCACATACTAGTTGAATGTGATCGTGAATAAGTTTGTCAAAAGAGGAGTTTGTCCACTAAGATCTGAATCAAGTGGTACTTAGTATAACAATGTGGGTCAAACCCCATTAACTGTATTTCTTATGGTTATGTATAATACATAAATAACACTTAAATATTTATCAAATTATGTATTATTAATTATTATTCCTATTATTTGTGTCTGAAGAATTATAATATTATGACCTAAAAATAGGAGCTTTTTTCCTTTTCTTTTAGTCTATAACAAACTGGTGTTTCTTTTTTCCTTTTCTTTTAGTCTATAACAAACTGGTGTTTCTATGTGGAGAACACAAAGCCTGAGATTTCCCAACCCAGTTTTGTAAGCTAAAATCTATTCCAGTGATCTGTGAGACAGCTCTGATGAATGCTCTGACACCTTGCTTGAGTTTCCCTACCTGCAGAAGTAATATAGAAGCTGTGTCTTATTAGGCTGAAGCTAAATTTATGTTTGTTAAGTACCTTCAGAATAGAGGTGTTTGGAGGTAAACAGAGCAGCCAAGTGTGCACCTATGCACATTCTGACATACGCTACCCTTTCTCAGGCTGGATTAGGAAAAATTTTTTCACTGAAAGGGTTCTCAGGCATTGGAATGGGCTGCGCAGGGAGGTGGTTGAGGCCCCATCCCTGGAGGTGTTCAAAAGACGGGTTGATGTAGTGCTGGGAGGTATGGTTTAGTGATGATGCTCCTTGTTTGTTGTGTGGGTGTCTATTTTTGTCAGTTAGGTTGATGGTTGGACAAGATGATCTTTAAGGTCCCTTCCAACCTAGAAGATTCTGTGATTCTGTGAAAAGAGGCTGTAATGGAATACTTTGCCCAGTCAGAGGGTTTGAATCTCTCTCACCTTCAGCATCAAGGTCAGAACAAACCCTATGTCCTAACATATTGCTCCTGTAAAAATCTAGGGAGCATCTCACCCTGTCAAGGTGAGATGAGGTAACCTCAGGGCGCTGTGGATGTACAAGCAGGATCACACCATATCTGTGGTTATCATGGGCACAATTCTCCATCTGCCACCTCATTGGCGTGTGCAGCAATTGGGAGCTTTGTCTATGGGTCTGATTACAAACCCATTTGGAATAAATAGGAGTCTTTCCTTTCTGCAAGCAGCACTTGAATGTGACAGTGTGTGAGACTGCTGGGGTCTCAGTGGGATGAAAGGCACGGTACTGAAATGTAACACAAAAAAAGTTCCTTCCACACATTCCTATTCACATGAATATAGGTGCATCCACCTACTTCAGCACACTGAAATGAATATCCACTATAAGAATAAAGCTTATCAAAGCCTAAACACAGTACAATCAGCCTTCTATGCAAAACCTTATACTGAGCAGCAGCAAAAAGAATTAAATCCAACAGAAGAAGACAGAGACTCATTAAAGAGAGTTATAACAAATCAGTTATCAGACGTTTAAAGAATAAACTTGTTAGAATAAACCTGTTAAATAAATCCTCAGCAAAGCTAATTAGGTCGGTGTTACACTGGCACAATGGCTCCCTTCTTCCATAGAAGACTTAATGATAGCATAAGCCTGTTAAAGGAATACACTAAGTATACAATAAGCCAGCTATTTAAAGGATACCTCAGTCAGTTCATCCTCTAAATCTGACCTACCTACAAATTGTCACCAGTGAGAAATGCCTCTGAGGCTCCAAATGCCTGTTGAAAAGCCAGGCCCATGTACCTTGTTGTTTGTGAGAGACATCCATGGATGTGTCTTTTTGTCCAAACAAAGGGGCCGATGATGGCTGTGGAAGAGCTGCATGATTGAGGGGTTTTTTGTTTTCCTTTCTCTCTGTGTTGTACTCAAGGTGCAGATTAACCAACTGAACCTATTCTCAGAGCTTTAATGACAATATTGATCGGCTATTGGTGAAGCAGCAAGGAAAGAAAGAGAATAAAAATCAGTACTTTACCCCTATATAGTGGGTTTTGTCAGTGCATGTGTAAGGATGGCTGATTTGGAGATTAAAGATGTTTAACTGAGGCTTGGAACTTCTGGGTTTGTCCCAGTTCTGCCTCTGGTTTTGTGTAAAGTGTACTCTTTCTATATCCCTCATAAATAACAAGGTGAACAACAGGGTGACTACTCCTTCCTTTTGATTTTACCTGTTGCAATAGTGATGTCTGTGAGGCAAGCCTTATAGCTTCCATCAGGATGATCTGCAAAGCCAAATGAGGCTTTGGTAGTGTGTGGTAGCATCCCCATGATGGTTTAGTCTTGCTAGTGTGGGTACCTGCAGGAGTGGAGGTGGAGGTGCAAACCATGATGCCCTTGGTACTAACATTCCCACAAATACCTTAATATGTTGCTACCTTCATGCTGTTGTGTAGAAAAAAAAAAAAAGGTTGGGTAGCAACAGTTGGTTCAGTTATGGCTTCTAGGTGCAAGTTACACAAACAACAAGAATTCCAACAAGACAAGAACATTAGATTGGTGTTATTATCACTTATATTACATAGGCAGAAGCAGAAGTGAAGGAAAGCAAAGTGATGCCCTTGAGATTATGTGGCCATCCAGCAGCAGAGTCAAAAATAGAACCCAGGTGTTTCAAGCTGGTCTTGCACATTTTATACAATAGATCACAGAGGTGAAGTGGGTGATTTTCCTCAAGAAACACAGGAAGAGTTAAATGTTGACTGGCTTGGGAGGGAAATGATCTAAAACTTGCAGGGAAAGAAATGTTTATTTCTGGAGAAGGTGTCACAAGCGAAACAAAAGCTTGAAAACAAGAACTGAACACTACATAAAGAAACACTTGACAGCCACGGCTCTTTAAGTTGCCTTGAGTGTCTGTGTGCAGAATTCATTGCTGGCAACCAAAAAACAGTGTCAGCTCTAAAAACTGAACCCAGGGTATGAATCTACTTGTAACAGCACTGGGACATTGGGGATGACACTGCTGTAGAGCAGACGTTTGGGCTGGTGCAGAGCTGCCATGGACAAAGGGATACCAAGAGGGGAAAAGATAGGAAATAGGAACCTGCAGGGTCCCCAAGACTGAATTTCAGCCTAATGTTCAACCTCCTGCAGAAGAAATGCAGTGAATGAAGTGTTGGGTATGGAAAGCTGGAACATGCTGGTACCAGAGCATGTCTGGACAGCAGGAGGTGAGGCAGCGTGTATGCAAAGTTTGTTGTTAGTAATATTACCATTAGCAGGGAAAGGCAGCAGCTGAGTTCAGGACTGCTCAGGGAGAGGTGTGCATACACCGAGTAAGTAGCAATCTTTGCTTTGGGAAGCATCCAAATAAAACAAACAAGGTGGAGTTTTTATACACACTCTTGCACATGCTGCTTGGGAAACTGTGGCGGAAAAGTTCCCTCGAAGCAGCCTGGCAGCTGTGTTTCACTCTACACACTGAGATCTGGGTCCTTGTCAGGACAGGTTCTCAGTTTATTTGACCATCTTTCTGGAAACAGATTCCTGAATATCTTGATTTCTCCTTTCCTGCTCTGACCACTAACTAGAACAGCCTGAGAGGTTGTGTTTATGGACTGTATAAAGCACTTGGGCATATGCCTTTCAACGTAGTTCCTGAAAATCGATTTCATCAACTTTTTCTTAACGAGGTAAAAAGTCCTTGTTGTATATGAGAAATAACCCTGCTCAAGGCATGTGGTTACTGTCTGGTGACAATAACCCCACTTCTCAGGGTGCCGGTATGCACCAGCTATCAGCCCTGTGACTCACGGCGTACCTGAGGCAAAGTGCAGTTATCTCAGAGTAGCAGCATGCTCTAAAACATGTCATTCCTTAGTGATTCAAATTCAAATTTTCTCCCAAATAAATAATAAATGACACCTGGGGAAAAAAAAATAAAAATTACTTCTTATTTCTCTTCCTATATTCAATACTTGCCAAGTACATTGGTTTGTGCAAAGATAGCGGTGATAGTCTATTCTGACCTAGATCACTGCTGCTGAAAAAGTGCAGTTTGGTTGCACAAATCTGCTGTAAAACGTTGGACTCCCTGATCTTGTGATCTGGATCCTTGAGCTCCAGAAAACAGAATTTACTGTGCTTGTTGTGTGGCAGATAGCTGAGTGGCTTGGTTTATAACCCAGAAATAAAAAGACAAAGGTGAAACAGTATTGTGCCATCCCTTCCAGAAGCCAAAAAAAATTGCCCCTACAGTTACAATATATCAGCATCAGTTTAACAGTCATGCCATTGGATGTGTATACATGTTATGATTTGATTTTATGCTGTGGGTGGTACCGTTATTCTGTACTAACATCCATTGGTATGACCTCAGCCCAGCCCTGCTAGATGTGCTCTGGCTTCTCTTGGGTAAATCAGAAAAGAAGCACTGACCCTCTGGCTCTCACTGACGTACTTCAGAATTAGCTTAGAGAGACTACAGGTGACTCTGTCTGTCCACCTCCTCCAGCAGCTCCTGTTAATCAAGCTGATATCTCTTTCTCATGCCTGCTGCCACAGTGAGAGGTATCAGTGCCTCTTGCTTTGCCATCTCCTTTGCAATGAACGTTTTGGGGGCTCGGAGAGGTATGAAACAGATGCAAGAACACAGATAGGTTGGGAGTGAGGAATAAGGGACAAAAGCTCAATTGAACATTCTAGTCCCTGCATTTGACTGCACGCAGGTTTCATCTACCAACATTTTTTTGAGTGGTCTGAAGTGCTGAGTGATTGCAGATAGAGGCAGAGTGAGGCTTGAAGCCTTCTGTGCAGTGTACAGCTCATGATGGGTTGGGAGTTACAAGTAGTTCTCTTTTGAAAGCCTGAGTCCAAGTTCAGAAGGAAACTAAGCTGCAGGTGATGAATACTGATGACTTGTACTTGGTACCAGACAATAGTAACAATAGTGAATATGAAAGACTGCTAATAAAGAGGATGGATTTGTGACTAAGACGGGGAAATCAGTGGATGTGGGTTCATTTGCTTGCTCTTCCCTGCACCTCTGCTGAGCTCTAGAGGAAAGTGTTCAACTGCTTTAGCTTCATCCCTTTAAAATTTAGGAATTCAGTCCAAGTTGCTAACTTGGTTCCCTTTAGAGTCAACACAGAGCTAATTTCAGAAGGAAATTCATCCCATGTCAAAGACAGTGTCCTGGATAACAGGAAGATTACACCTGTAGAGTTAAAATTACCCCTTTTCTGTTAACTGAAGAGAATATTTAGACAAATACCTGAAGCCAAATGCTGGTCTTTTCTAATTCCCCATGAATTCAGTGGATCAAATCATTAATTTTGCATCTGTTAGACTCAGCCAGAAATGTTCATATCAATGACAGTTGGGAAACAATATTCTAAGCTGGGAAACATCAGTTCTCTCAGTTGTTTATGCCCACTACATTTTCCTAGAACTGACCTTGTAGTCTTTGCTGTCTTATTAATTCTTCAGTGAGAGACAAACCACTATTATTTCATTTTCACAAGACATTGGTTCATACTCAAGACCAGTAGGAAAAATACCACAAAAGCTAATCAGAAAGCCAGATCTCAGGAGATTGAAAATCTTATTCTGTAACCCCCAGCAGCTCACTGTGCTCAGAACAAGTATCCTGAAAGTTGAGTGCTTGGGACAACTGAAGTTCAATTTTGAAGATGTGGCATTTCTTCCTTTGTTAGTTTGATGGTGGAAAGGGATTTATGTCAAAAGATAAATTTGGGATGTGTCAATTTAGGAGCAGTACAAAGATGAAGAAGTACCTGCTTGGAAATGTTAGTGAATTCAGAGTCTTTCAGGCTCCTAGAGCTGCACTGAGGATGTGATCAAGTTTAATGCAGAGGAACCAGCTATCATAAACTCCTTTCAGGAAAAAAAAAGCAAAACAAACAACAACAATTTTCAACAGTTTCTTCCCATTCTGCTGGGACCTGCCAACATTTTTGCTTAGCTTGGAAGGGGGTTCCAGCCTTCGCCCCAGTCTCTCCTCAGTCCTTGACGGTAAACCTTTAGTTCTGCATTGGGGATGATAGAAACAGTCTCTGCTGGCTCCTTGTCCTGACCTTTGAGCCCACTCCCAGACTCAAAACAGCCTGATATTTGCCTGGTTGCAGAGCCCTTTGTATCACCCATCCTGCTTCATGAACAGGGAGACACCCACCCATGTGTTAAGGGATCCCAACAGCAAATGAATATGGTTGGTGCTCAGGATTGGGTACGTCTACAACCAACAGAAAGCACAGTTTAAATAAGATCACTTCTTACTGCAATATTGTTTTCAGAGGAGAAAGAGGAAATACATTTTGCAAGAGATTGGGAGAGCACCAGAATATCAATACAATGCTCGCGAAGCAAGTTTAATCCATTTTTAGCCTGTAATAAACAATGAAGCCTGCAAAAGCTTGGCAAGAATACATTCTGCATCCTCAAGGAGAGCAACACAACGGATATGTGGAAAGAAAGAGTTTGCCAGTAGCATCGGTAGAAGAACTCAGAGTAGGGTCTGATTGTCTTCACCAGCTCATGGGACTCTGAAGGGAGCTTTTGCTTCAGAATCACCAATGGAAATGAAATATTTACCATATGTAGTTGGCACATACGGCTCCTTTTACTCTAGATAGTGGTACTGGCCTGTCTGAGATGGAGTTAATTTCCTTCATAGTAGCTCATATGCTTCTGTGTTTTAGATTTGTAACCAAAACAATGCTGTTAACATGCTGATGTCTTAGCTGATGTTGAACAGCGTTTGCACAGCACCAAGGCCTTCTCTGTTTCTCACTCCGCTCCCCCAGTACATAGACTGGGAGGTGTGCAAGAGGTTGGGAAGGGACACAACCAGATGGATGACCTGAGCTATCCAAAGAGATATTCCATGCCATAAAACATCTTTCTCAGCAATAATAAGGGGGGAAAAAGGGGGATTTTAGTTAAGTTAGCCAACTTTTGGAACCAGCTGGGTATTGGTCTATCCTTGGGAGGTGGTAAGTGATTGCCTTTGCATCACTTGCTTGGTTTTCTTTTTCTCATCTTCTACTGTTCCTTATGCTGCAGAACATCTTTCTCAGCAATAATAAGGGGAAAAAAGGGGATTTTAGTTAGGTTAGCCAACTTTTGCTTCGGAACCAGCTGGGTATTGGTCTGTCCTTGGGAGGTGGTGATTGCCTTTGCATCACTTGTTCGGTTTTCTTTTTCTCATCTTCTACTGTTCCTTCAGTTATTAACAAGTTTTCTCTTGACTCCCAAGTTTTCTTGCTTTTATTTGCCCTTTGCTCTTCCTCCATCCTGCTGGGGTGGGGGACAGAGGCGAGTGAGCAAGTGGCTGTGTAATGTTTAGTTGTGTACTGCAGTTAACCCACACCACAGAGTGGAAACTCTTTAGCCCTTTTTGTGGCAGCTCTCATGTCAACAACACAGACACTTTTCTCTGCTTTCTGGATCTCCCAGTTTCGTGCAATGTCTTCCTAAACTTCTAAGAGATAGTCCAGATGACTCTTTTTTTTTTATCCTGCCACCACCATTGGTTTTTTTTTTGCCTAGTGCTTGCAAGAGGGAGACTCTTTTTACACTATGTATGTCATGAATTTCTGTTTGCTTTCATATCCTCCCTTGGTTGACTAGTTTCTGTGTTCCTCATGGGAAGAATATTACAGTTTTTTTAAAAGACACCTTAGATATTTTTTTACAACTGTTGAACTTAAAGAGCAGGGGAAAAGGGAGGATTGGACATGCTAAAATTGTTAGTAACTTAAAAGAAGTTCTTACTGGAAGGAGTAATAAAACTTCTTGTTCAATGGAGCTTTGCTGATTTGTGGTGAAGATCCAGGCTTTGTTCATTGCAGGGAGAAGGTGAGTTGAAATATCCAAGACTAAAAAGAAGAGACCACTGAAAAGAGAAAGCTACTGAAGTGAAATAATTTTGTTTTTTAAAATGGCATCCAGAAACCTTATCTTTGACACATAAGAACAGACACATAGCTAAATATGCTGTAACCTGCTTAGGTTTCCAAAGCAGCAAATTAAACCAGTGGACTATGCAGTGAGTGTCCATTCAGATGAGCAAAGCTCATTGAACACAACAATACTGTAAGAGAACATGCTGAATACTCAATGCACCAAATAATCCTCTTTTGATACAGAAAAAGTCAAAGCTTTTGGGAAAGAGGCAGCAATAGTGTGTATTAATTGGGGGGAGAAAATATTCTGGGACAGGAAAATATGAACAAAACTATTCTCTTTGCTTTGTTTTATGTTTTCTTATTATTATGTTTTTAAGATATTGATATCAGTTCCAGGCAGGACACTGGTTTGTTGACTCTGGCTTTCTGGAAGGTGTTATGGTATTACTTTGTAGAGAATATTTTTGTTGTTCTCTGTTTTTGTGAGACCTTTGGTTGCCTGAAGAGTATGATCTCCCTTGTTTTCCCTCACTCCCTCTTCACAAGAATATGAAATGCCAGGCTGGGTGGTTCTAGGTCCTGCTAGACCCAAGCACCTCATAACCTTCCCAGATGTAGTGAGGGAAGACACCCAGCATTGTTGCATTAGTTGAATCAGGAAATCCCATGTGATTACAGTGCTTGTTCACAGAGCCTTTGCTTTGACTTTAAACAACCTTATTTAGGACAGAAGTATTTCTCTTCCATTTTTGGTAAATGCCAAGAGCACCCATGAAAGAACACACCAGTAATAACACCCAAAATCATTTATTTGTTTAAACAAGTGCTTTGCAGGTATATGTTCTGTATAAGGCCGGATCCCTCAATCTTCTCTGCCATGGTCTAAGCCATTTGTCTGTGGCCTTGTACCAGGGGAATTTGTGAAAATCATTTCAGCCTTTTTTTGAGCCAATGTGACAGAATCAGGGGTGGCTTACCAGGAAGTGTGCTTTGCAGCTGAACAGTCACTTGGAAAAAAAGTAAGACTCAGAGGCTTTGGGTACACTGTAACTGAGATAAGCTAAGCTTCAGCCCTATCGAAACAGCCTGGAGTTTAACCAAACAGCTTCTAATTCTGCTTAGGAAAGATTTGCTGAAGATTTAGCTTAAGACAATGTTATGTAGCCACGGGGGATGGTTGAGAGAAGGACGGAGTGTCCTTGCGGGCCGGAGAAGGGGGATGGAAGGAGGGCATCTCCCATTGCCCTCGTTGCACCTTATACCACTGATTTTTTTATTTATTTTTTTATTTTTTTTTCCTTCTGGAGGCAGAGCACACCCAGTGACTTGTCCGGGGGCTTGCTGGCTGAAAACCTCACACAACGGCAGGAATTGTGAAATGCTCTTCCTCCACTGGGTTGCCTTTGCTCAGCTGCTGAGATTTGCCTGGGTTGGGTCATGCCCTTGAGGCGCATCTTCCCCCCCCAGCACCTCCATCCCCAGCACCTCCATCCCCAAACCTCCCCGTAGCCCCCTTGCACCTTATACCACTGATTTATTTATTTATTATTTTATTTTTTTTCCTTCTGGAGGCACAGCACACCCAGTGACTTGTCCGGGGGTTTGCTGGCTGAAAACCTCACACAACGGCAGGAATTGTGAAATGCTCTTCCTCCGCTGGGTTGCTTTTGCTCAGCTGCTGAGATTTGCCTGGGTGGGTCATGCCCTTGAGACACCTCCATCCCCAACACCTCCATCCCCAAACCTCCCCGTAGCCCAAAGCCGGCGACTTTTCGCCCTCCTGAAAGCCGGGAAGCTCCGGGAGCTCAGGAGGCTTCCCGTTGCCTCCCGGGGTGGCCGGGCTCGATCGGGCTGGGATCTCCCCTTCCTCCGGCCGCGGAGGCCGGGCTGAGGATGCGGGAGCAGGCGCGGAGCAGCGCGGAGCCCCCGCGGAGCCCCGGGCCCGCTGCGCCGCCACCCGCCGCTGTCCGCGGTGCTGAACCGCGCCCGCGCGGCCGCGATCGCGGGGGG
>NW_015090763.1:1417372-1418357 GCF_001431845.1 Calidris pugnax
CCCTCCCCTTTTCCTAATTATGTACAAAACACTTCTTAGAATAAAATGGCCAGGCTGGGGCTCCTCCCTGCTTTCCTCTTCCCCATTCATCCTCTCCAGATCGCTCCAAGCCCCTCCCCCGGTGACAAGCCCAGCCTCTCGCTTCCCTCCTGGAGCCCTTTTCATTTTTATTTCTAACCCCCTCTCCATTCTCCCTGCTGCCTTTGCTCCTTCCCCCGATGGCTACGAACTGAGCAGCAGAAGAGAGAGGGGGGGGTGTCACAGGAATAAGGGAAGGGAGGGGGAAAAAAAAAAAAAAGCAAGAAAAAGGAAAAGAAAGAGGGGGAAATAAAAAGGATTTTTATTTTATTTTATTTTTTGCTTCTGCCCTTAATGCCCGCGATCTGGATCAAGGAAGGGGATTTTCTGTCTGAGCATGAAAAGGACTGCTAGAGCCCCAGGATTTTCACGCCTGCATTATCAGCCCGGCACCCAGTATGCGAGCTGGACACAGAAGCTCTCCCACAAGTTCCTACCGAGCCGAATAAAACCTACGGGCGACCAGATCTCCTCCAGAGAGGGACATTAGCATCAGGTAAGGCGAGCGCTGCTGCGGCTGCGGCGATGCTCCTGCCCCGCCGCCCGGTTGCGGGTGCCCGGCGGGGCTCCCCCCGCGTCCTGCCTTGTGTAACGCACCCCCGGCCCCCCCTCTGCCTCCTCCTTGCCCCCCAGCACGGAGTTGTGTGTGTCTGTCTGTGTGTGTGTGTGTGCGGAGCGCTCGATGGCAGAAGTCCCGCAGCCCCGGTTGTGCGGGGTGAGTGTGGGGCCGAGATTTGGCGGTGCTGGGAGGACTGGGAGCGCTGGTTCTTAATGGGGGTAAGACGCAACCTCCAGGAGGATGCCCAGGAATTGGGGTTCGGCCCCCACCCCCCGTCTCGGTGGAGGTGGGAGGGAGACAGGCTCCATCTGTATTCCGGAGTCTCCATACATCCCGGAGGAGGGGATG
>NW_015090763.1:1418367-1420770 GCF_001431845.1 Calidris pugnax
TGCATCCCACAGCGCAGGAGGTTGGTTTTCCCTGGCTCAGCTCTCATCCCCCCTTGCGAGGCTGCTGTGGAGCAGAACTTCGCCTTTTCCAGTCCGTGGGGAATAGGGGGACAGAGAGAGGGTATTTCCACGCCATTACATCATCCCCGAGGTCCAGCACAGCCTGGGTCTGCAGCCCCTGCCATGGTTTGAAGAGAGGAGTGTGTGAGAGCGTGGTTTGGCTTTGGAGAGTCCCCCCGTGCTTTCACTTGGGAGTGGGGAAGGGGAGGGGGTGTCACTTCTGAGATGCGGTCTCCTCTTGGTGGGGAGAAGCGAGCAGCAGCTGAAACGCTGGCAGCATGAACGGCTGGATTTAGGCTGGTGATTGACATCTGCACTAGGTAGGACAGCGGGGTCCTTCGGGTTTCACTCTGGCTGCTCATCTGGGTACATAATAATAATTTGTTAATGGCAGCTAAGCTGCTTTCCTAAGAGTTGTGGAGAAGTATTTGGGGGATGGTGAGAAGAGGAGGTAGCGAGCAAAGCGGAGATGAGGCTTTGGTGCAAGAAATACGAAAGGCTTTTTAAATTATTATTTTTTTTTTAATTCCTTATAAAGGAAAAAGATCGATGGGATCTGCTTGTGAGTGACAGACAGACAAACCCAGGCTCTCTCCCTCCCACACACCACGTAGACAAGCAGCCGTGGTCTCCCTCGCACGCATGTACACGCCAAGCACACAAACCACACGCTGTGGGACTCGCACAGTCCACCCCAGCCTTAAATACAGCATCTCGGTCTCTCTCTCTCACATGGATGCGAGCACCCAGCCGAGCTGTGCAGCCCTGCAGCTCTCCCGCACGCAGACACACAGACTTCAGCTACACACACCGTTAAACGTGCAGAAATAACTGCATTGATATTCTTATTATGCGAATCAAACACTCGGGCGTTCGCAGGAGCATCCACCACGCTGTCTTCTTGGCAGGTCTCTCAGTAGGTGGTTTGTTCCTTCAGCGGAGTCTTCTCCCTTTCAGTTAGTTCCAGGCATTGATTTGGGGTTTGTCTGACTCCAAAGCCCTTTGCGACTCAGCAGAAAAAGCTCGTTACGTTTGGTGTGTCTGTGTTTGTTTTACTGCTCTTTGCACGTTCCCAGGACTCAGGAATGATTTCACTGGAGGAAAAGCAGAGGAGCAGCAGACAGGGGACCAGGGGAAGGGTTGGGGGGTGGGAGCAGTGTGGCAATCCCATACCCATCATGCTCTCTCTGATCAAGAGCTGGAGCCTGTGAGCACGGGAAGTGCTCTGCTGGAGTTATGTTGCTTTTTTTATCCCGTGTGAGGGTGCAAAACCACACAGGCATCCATAGTGAAAACACACAGGGTGCAAGGCTTCACTTCAGTCTTACCCTGGTTCTGAGTAACCCCCTACCATCCTTAGAGTACAAATACTCCTGTGCCTTTGCAAGCCCCTTCCATCAGAAGTATGCGCAGGGGAGATGATGTCACTGGTGTTAGATGTGTTTAATCAACACCCCCCTCTGACCTTCCTCCCCTTCCCCTCTTTCCAAAGGGCCTAGCGAGGTGACTGTGCAGCTCTCCAAGAGCAAGAACAGAATGAGGCTGCTTAAAGTCTACGTTAAAACTTTAGGGAGGAGGAATATATGGCGAATCGGGTTGCTGTAGGTAAAAGGTGTCCCAAAAGAGAAGATGGAGAGTGTATCTCTCTTCCCTCCTCAGCTCCAGTGTTTACTACGCTGGAAGTATGTGTAAGGCTGATGCTAAACGCTCTGTGGGAGCGGGTCTGCCAGCAGACAATAAGTGCTGTTGTCTGTGGAACAGAAATAGTTCAAAGCCAAATCCTTCCGTCTTTGCTCCGGCAGAAGTCCCGCTGCCTGCCTGGAGTGCTTTGCTCAGGGGCAGAGCTGCAGAAACCTGCTCCAGCCCAGACCAGGAGCATCCCTACCCATCTCCCTGCCCCGCATCCCTACCCATCTCCCTGCCCCGCATCCGTGCCCATCTCCCTGCCCCACATCCCTACCCATCTCCCTGCCCCGCATCCGTGCCCATCTCCCTGCCCCGCATCCCTACCCATCTCCCTGCCCCGCATCCCTACCCATCTCCCTGCCCCGCATCCCTACTCATCTCCCTGCCCACCTCCGGGAAGAGATGGGGATTTCTATCCAGGGCTCTCTGTCCCCACGGTATTTACAGCTGATGCAGAGATGTTAAGAAAAAGGCAGGAAAAATAATTAATTTAGCGATTTTTATCTTTTTTTGTTTTTTTTTTTAAAGAGCAGAAATGAGGGTGGAGAGCCCCAAAAGCAGCCCGAGGCATGACATGAGTAGACGGAAAACTGGGGAGAGAGCCCCCCCCCACACATACACACAGCTCCTCGCCCCGCTGCGCCACCCCGCCGCCCC
>NW_015090763.1:1420780-1549970 GCF_001431845.1 Calidris pugnax
TAAATAACAACAGGGCTCTCTTCTCCAAGGAGCCCAGGTGCAGCTGAATGGGGGTTTGGGCCGGATCCTTCCCCCCCCCCCCCCCCCCCCTTGGGTATCTGGCCCCGCTACACGCAGGAATCTTTTTTACCCGGTGATGAAATGCAGCTACTTCTGGGACAGAGCCCAGCAGCTTTTCCGTGCCAGGAAATACTACAGGGGAAGTGAAAAATCACTTCGTGCATTGAAAGTGCAGAGATGAACTTAGCGAGGCAGAATATAAATTACCCGGAGTTAGGTGGCTTGTGCCCTCTGCTTTGATTTACACCGTCCCCCCCTTGCAAAAGTAGCACGAGATTTTTTAACAATCGTTAAGGACCTTGGCCCGTTTCCTTCCAGGCCACACAGAGCAGCTTCCCGACGAGGGAGAATTTCCATGCACAGAGCGAGCTGGCTCCTTAATAACACATGGACCCATGCTCTGATCCTCAGGTTCTTCCTCTTGCCTGGAAGATGGCTGCCACCGGGCACAGGATGCTGAGTTACCAGGTGGTGCTGAGTCAGGGCAGAGCATCTCCTCCCAGTTGTAGGTGATACCCCAGAGCGGTCTCGGATGCAGGAGGAGGTTTTCCCCTGCTCGCCCTGCCTCTGCATTGCCACCTCCTGCCGACCTGCTGGGACCAGAGCTCGGCTGGACGGGGCTGCAGCAGGCTGTTTTGGGTGGAAAAGGGAAATCTCATCAAGCAGAGAGGCCTGGGGGGGGCAGAAACTGGATCTATCTGCTGGGTTCTTCTGTCTGGAGAGAGTCAAACGCGGGCAGAGCAGGACTAGATAAATGAGGTGACATTCACCAGGGTTGGAGAGTAGGCGTAGGCTGTTGGTGACTTGACGGGCGAAGCTGGAGTGTTTTAGGGAAGAAAAAGTGCTAGGAATAGTGGGAGGGAGGAACGGGAGAATGAGCAGGAATCAGAGCAGCAGCTGATTTAGACTGAGCTGAAGACAATTGAAGGACTCAAGTTTACTTCAGGGGTGCTGGATCAGATCCTAAGCGAAGGTGGCATAAATTGGGCATAAATACGTCGTTTTGAAAAGGAGCTAAGGGTCAGGCCCAGGATTCCCTCTGGGATGGAGCTGGGGAGTTTAACACAACGTGTCTAAGCCCTTGCAGCCCCCCACTCAGCGAGCTGTTCTCTGGCAGCCTTGAGGCAGGACCTGCAAGCGGCATCACAGGAGAGAGAGAAAGATGCTTATTTATTTTTGCTATTTGTTCTTCCGAAGTCATGTGCTCTACATCCATTTTATTGTTGCCTACAAGGCGCAGCTGACGGAGCTGAGTTGTGCCCAAGGCTGGTGCTGTGCCCGCTGACAGGCCCCTTTGGAGCACGGTACCCATGGCAGCACCAGTGCTCCTGTGGTACCCGTGATGGCATCTCTCTAGGCATTGACATAGGGTTCCCCAATGCTTGGACTCTTCTTATTCCTATTTCAGGAAAAAAAAACCAACCCAACTAGTTGCACTGCTGATGGATCACCTCGTTCGCTGGCGATCGAAATAATAGTAAGTCAGAGCAGCAGCAACTGATGGGAGCAAACAATCTGAACCAGCTTCAAATGGTGGCCTCCAGAGGAGGACAGAGTGAATAGCCTTTGCCAGACACATACTGTTGCTTTTCACTGTTGATATTGGTGATAGAAATGCTGGGCAAAGGTAGGAACTCAGGTGCCAGGAGCAGCAGTACGGCTTTCAAGCCCTAGAATGAATTCTCTCCGTGTGTTATCAGCGGGCACTGTTCAACAGAGGATTGCCATCACGGTGGCATCTCTCCTCCCAGAGGTTCAAAAATTACAGCAAAGCCAGCCAGCTGCTGACACATAGCAAGCAATGGCACAAAAGCTTGCAAACCAAGCTATGAGAGCTTCTCACGCAGAAGAGAAGCTCCAGAAAAACAATTTGCTCCGGGGCTTTTTTGTTGGAAATCAAAACAGAGCACAGGAGCAGAGGGAGCTCTCACACTCCCAGCCATTCTCCCGTACTGCCCCATTTCCAGCAGAGCAGCTCTGGTTCTTGCAGTCTCTTTATACTTGGGACCCGTCTCGTGGCTGTCCTGATAGAAAGTGTCTTCTTCCACCTGGTGTTTATAGCAGATAAAGCCTGGAGCCTTAGGACAGGTCTTCTTACAGCTTGGATTTGTATATCTCTGCATATTACAGCCTAAATTGTACAGCGAGGACCTGTGAAAAGCTCAGAACCTCTCGCTGTAAATCACCCCAGCCTGTCGGAGCCAGGGGAGTTCACTGGCTTCACGGTGAGCGAGGATCTCTTTCTTAGGGTTTGATTTAGAGTGTGATTTAGAACCTGGCCTGCGCTCTGGACTTTGCTGTGTCCGTCATGATTTTGGATGGAGTATTGGCCAGAAGTCCTGAGTCGGCACAACGGATCCCATTTAGCCATCTCTTTACCCTGCCGGAGCTGCGTGCGAGGTTGTCAGATACATTGCTAACACCGGAGACCTTTGTGGTAATTTATCCTCGCAGTCCTGGATGCTGAGTTGCTAAGCAGGGTTGGAAGACGGGGAGGGTGAGCTTTAAAACCATCGCCTTGTGCAGCAGCACATCCCAGGTGTGGCTGCCAGGACCAGAAGAATTAATAAAATAAGTTTGTTCAATAGTTCAGAGCAATAACTAGAAAGAAACAAAGAATCTAATGCTACCCAAGGAAGGGGTCCCCTCTAGGGGCTCTTTATCAGGGATTGTAGTGGTAGGACAAGGAGTAACGGTTTTAAACTGAAAGAGGGCAGATTTAGATTAGATATTAGGAAGAATTTTTTTCCTGTGAGGGTGGTGAGGCACTGGAACAGGTTGCCCAGAGAAGCTGTGGCTGCCCCATCCCTGGAGGGGTTCAAGGCCAGGTTGGAGGGGGCTTGGAGCAACCTGGTGTGGTGGGAGGTGTCCCTGCCCAGGGCAGGGGGTGGGAACTGGATGATCTTTAAGGTCCCTTCCAACCTGAACCATTCTGTAATTCTATGGTTCTAAGGATGGAAGGAAAAGAACTGTGACCCTAGGGAAGAGGCTGATGATTCAGGGCAGGCAGGAGAATTGGGATAAACAAGTGTGAATCTTTAGCTGGACTTGTGGGATGGGTGGAATAAAGAGCAGTGAGACAGGCTACGAGTGCCAGAGCAGCCGGGCTGCTTCCAGCATGTGACTGCTCTTCAGGCAGGTACAGATGGTGAGCGGGTAAGCGAAGCCCTCAGACATATGCTGGGGTACATATGTGGCTACGGGTCCCTCCTGGCTCAGGCCACCTCCTTGCTTAGAATATGAGGATGCCAGAGTTATTCCAGACGTTTCCTGCACCGCTCTGTGCTGGGGAGATTTGCAGTTAAAATCAAAGGTGGGTTTTGAGGGAGGTGGGAGAGCTTAGGAGGAGCAAGGTGAGGCTGAAGAACGCTTGAGAGATGCTGGGAAAGTCAAAGGAAAGAACTAGGAAAGGCAGCATAATGTTTGTGCTAAAATGGTGAACAGAGATAAAAAAGCAGCAACCAGGATGCATGTAACGTAGCCTTAAGACCAGCAGCTATTTCTAGAATTGCTTATGTCATGTCGTCCAAATTCGGAGTTGTTTCTGCAAAACAACTCCAGGCTTCGCTGTTTTATGCCTGAGAATGCTGATAATGTGTTTATCTGCCATTTCCACTCTCCTAAAAAGAGAACTGTAAAGTATTTGAAAGTGATGGTGGGTTGCTCTGCTGTATTTTAGGCCTGTGAATAGAGAAATCCGATCAGCCAGGGAAAAGCCACCAGTTAGGATTCTCCCAAAATGTATATATGGTGCTGACTTAAAGTAACTTAATAGGGGTAATTTAAGTTCTCATAGGCATTTTGATAAAATTCTTTTTTTTGTGCATTTAGAGATACATATGTATCAATCTTCTTATTTGCTTCTTGGGGGAGAAGAGTTAATGATAAATATGGTGACTGGGACTGGATGCGTTGATCATGGTATTTATTAGTGACAATGGACAAAGGTGAGATGTTTAGATGATGGAGTTGGATCAAGTCTTGTTAAGACTGGGAAAAACTGAGAAGTGGTCTAACCAAAACAGCAGGACACCGGGAGGATCAGAAAGGCATGGATGCCTGCTGTCAATACCGGGATAAGATTTCAGCTGTTTGGGGATACGCAAAGTCAGCAGTGTCTCAGGGCTGTCATGTGCAGTGGCACCAGGACGCCTAGATGTTGTGGGTATGGCTATTGCTTTATTGACTCCTTGTATTCTTTTGATTTTTCATAATGTTCTGCTGTAATGGAATTAGTTATGAGTTCTGTGCAAAAGTATTTTGTTTGGGATTGTTTAGATCTGGTACCACATCATTTCCTTGGGTGTCTCCAACTTTCAATAGGATGAGGAGGAGTGAGTAACCGTTTCCCATTGTCCGTCTCTGCCCTGTTTGTGACTGGACAGTCTTCAATTCATACCCCTTGTGTCAATGGCATGTGGGCCCCTCTTCTGCAGGGTAAGCAATCGAGTACTTAGATATTGCTCAAAGAATTACCAAATCCAGGCTTGCTTTCAAAGGTGGGCTCGAGTGTCACTGACCCAGCGCAATCACAACTGCAAAGGACCCGATCCTGCAATCTGAATCACACAGACAAATGTTTAATTACAGTCCCATGGACATCATGAAACCTATTTCCAGGATCAAAGCCTAAGCAACAGCAAATCCTTCCCCATGCTGAGTGCAGAGTGAATCGTGTTTGTGATGCGCCGGAGTTCAGCTTCTTTGCTCTAAAATGCTGGTCAGGAAGGCAGAAGGAATATTCCCCGGGATATTATAAAGACTAACATATCATCCGAGGGAGAATCAATGGAGATTGATGGCAAATTAGATGGCTACTTGAGACATTAAAAGGAAGGATGGAAAATAGAAGCGATATTATAATTGAACCATATTAATATATTTCAAATTGCTTTACAAATATTAACAAGTTAAATAAGGAAAGCTCGGAAATAATAGTTTATTTAGTGTGGGAAAGCCAGGAGTAAGAAGGGACATTTTGGGTTCCAGTACAAAAGTATATGAAGGTTAGAATGAAAAGTGATCAGAAACATTTTAATGCTTTGATGAGATAAGAACAAGGAGACACATCAGAATTAAAGGGCACAACTTTTAAAGCAAATTAAAAGGAAATAGTCCTTTCTTCAGTGTATAGTGAAGCTACACAATTCCCTGCTGCAGGACGTCGCTGAGATGAAAGTCTGGATGGATTTGAAGTGTAAAAGGCTACATAACTTTGTAGCAATTAATAGCATTTGCAGCCCTGCAATCTAGGACAATGATAATCAGATCTCGTGCTTCAAAGCCAGAGCTGACCATCTTCTGGGGTCAGGAAGGACATCTTCTGTCTGCATGGAAAGAACATAATATGGTGGGGCAGGTAATATGACTGGATATGGTCGATCCTGCTAGAAGCTAAGTCAGCAAGAGATTAGCAAATTGCTTCTGTGGGTGCTGGATTAAGGTATTATAAAAAGGTTTTCATCAATGCCAGGCAGAATATCAATCCAACAATCTCTTCTTCTGTGTCAACTCTCACAAAAGTAATTTCACTGATTACAGCAGATATTGAAGTAGGACATAAAATTGGTGGTTATAAGCAGCCGCAATGACCCTGAGCTGCACATTTCGGTTTCCTCTATCACCCCCGTTATCTGCGGGAGGGTGCAGAGCTCAGCTCAGCCTGGAGTCTCCAGGGCTGGGTACCAGACGGATGCTCGCTCCCTCCCTGCCCTCCAGGGCTTGCAGTCCAGACAGAGGAGGAGGCAAAGAAGCAGGGAATGCTGTCACCTCTGCTCTGTACCAGACAAAGTGCAGAACAAACCTCGAGGATCAATCCAAATCCTGTTAGAGGCAGTGGAAACATTTCAGTCTGCAGGAACAGGAGCTCGGGACTGGCCTTGGCAGGTTTGGAAAGTAGTCGGTGACAAGGGAAGGGAATGTTTTAGAAAACAGGGCCTTAAATATCACGGTGGGATATGCTGAACTCTTGGAAAATCAGCCTCCGAGGTGTTTGTAAAATGTCACCTTAAAGAATTTGCCCAAGCTGACGCAGGAAGGCTGCAGCAGAGATGAATGCCTGGGTGGGTCTAGAGATTTACCCAAACCAGCCTGGTAGGAGTGACAGAGCAGAGAGAAACCAGTTCAGGAGCCCATTAGTGTCCCATCTCCCCTCCCCACATTTTCTTTTCAGTGCCACAACCCCATGCACCAGAAGGTCCCGAGGTGCCCCCCCAAGATGGAAGTCTACCCTGTCTGCCACGTGCTGGGCACAATCCTGCATCATGCCCGGGGTCTTCCACCATCACTGGGACCACGGTGGAGGAAGGAAAGAGGAACCTGCCTTTCTCCATACTCTTCCTCTCATATCAGCCAGATTTTTTCCTGTTGCCATGAAGAGACATTTGGGTGAAGAGAGAACAGGCTGTTGTCAACAAACAGACAGGGGTGTTCAGCTCCAGCAGGTGGAACTTTCTGAGACCCACTTGGCCAGTGGCTAAAAGCATCACAGGGTGAGCAGAGAGGAGACTACTCTTCCACCATCAGCTGCACCAGGGCTGAGATGGGTTAATAAAACTGCATTTCCTTGAGAAAGGTGGGAAGGATGAGAAGGTGATGGCTGTGAGGAAGGCATATGCTCTAGATGGAATAAAGGTCTGAGAGAGATGTGTGACTGGGGCAGTGGGGGAGAGCTGGCAGGTAGGAACACCGAGTTCTCTGGCAAGGCAAGTGCAAACACTGAGATGAATTGCCACATTGGGATGAATGGTTCCTTTGCTTCCTGGATTGCAAACAAGGGAGGGACGTGACGGGCAGGTGCAAATTTGCAGATAAGGTGTTGTGTAGGTGTGATGGTTACTGCGCCTACAGGCTTGGCTGGAAAGGGGAAGGATGGACAAGGGAGCTTTCGTTCTGCAAAATGCATGAGAAAGATGCATGCAAAAATAAAAATAGCTGTGTGGTAGGATTACAGTTTACCTACGTTATCGGAAGATTGATTTCTGATGAAATGGAGCAGAGGAGGGAGGGGAATAAAATTTTATAGCTGGCAAGAATGGGGATCAGAGCCTTAAAATGGCAGTGGTGAGTTAGTATTCTTGAAGGATCAGTTCAAATGTGACTGCAGAGACCAGTGCTAGTTTCTGATTTCTAACCATCTGCATTAAAAAAAAAAAAAGAGAGAGAGAGAGACCAGCAGAGTGGCCTCGGTGCAATTCTGCTGGATTTTCCCCAGAGAATCAGAATTGTCCCTGCATTTCAAGTACCTGGAAGGCTTGAAACGTTGACAAGGCTGAAAGGTGAGGCGAGGGTCGAACGGGAGAAGGGCTGGCAGGAATAAGCAAATTGTAGACTGGGCTGGATAATTCAGGGATGTGTAATAAAACTGCGTGGTGACAGATAGTGAATAAAAGACTATAGGTATATTATGGTTTACGGAGCACAGGACAGATGTGTCTCTAAGGAGACTGTGATAAGGAGTGGAAGGCGGCAGCGGAGCAGGAGCAGGGGCTGTTTTGGGATGCAAGAGCACTGTGTGAATAAAGCAGCACCGTAGCAAGATAGTTCAATCCCGACGCTGTCACCGACGTGTTATATACGACCTTGGGCAGGTCACTTCGGCTGGTACCTTTCAGAAGAGCTTTTTAAATTGCATGTGTTTCCATGCACAGGAGCTGAATTTCTCACAGGCAGCGCTGCGGTTCTGAGCCCTCCAGCTCACAGGGTGGATGGGAACCGCTGGGGGAACTCGGCTCCAAGTTTGGCATGAGGAAAAATCTGCATTTTTTTAAAGAATTCAGCAACCCATGTCCTCAGGAAACATAGCCCCTCCAAGACTGCTGCTCAGCAGCACTAAGCCTTTACATTTCCAGTGCTGGGCAAAAGCAGCTCTGGTTTGCATCTAACTCCCCTCCACCCAGAAAAGGGCTGGGTGTTTAGAAGTCTGGCCTGAATTAATTTCTCTTCTCGTTGCCGAAGACCACTAATGAAGTTGGCCTTTTACTGGAATGTGTAAGGGAAGAATATGCTAATTGTATCTCTTTCCCTCCCTTGCACAGAGACATGGGGCTTTTATTTATACAACGTGCACAGTGAAGTGTGCCAGTGTGCGTGTGGGGACACACACACGTGTGCACACCCACAGACACAGACAACACACTCACACACACATACACACACACACACACACGTGCATTGTGCTTTAGGAATCGAGAGCACTGTTTCAGTGCAGCATCTTAGTCTTTTTACCAACTTCAGCATTTGGCCTGAATCGAGAGCACTGTTTCAGTGCAGTATCTTAGTCTTTTTACCAACTTCAGCATTTGCAGTAAATAGCAATTAATGATAAAGCTACTTACATTAAAGAGAAGAGCAAAAGAGGCTGATAAATCCTTCCTACCAGTGGATTCTCCTGCAGCGTTTCTCATTATTTTGTTTGTTTTCAAGTTTGAAGACAGAAATTCTGTTGGTGGCATTTTTTTTTTTCCCCCCTCACTGCTGCTCCTCTGGGGGATCACTTCTGGAGAGCCTCGAGACCAGTGCAGTCCAGTCTCCAAAGCCTTTGGGTCGCAGAGAACAGGGACCCTCCTTTGATGCTGAGGGGCATGACCCTTCCTCGGGTGCCATAATAGAGGTGGACAGAAGGGCTGGGGACAAATACACACTCTGCTGCCCTCGCACAGCGTTACTGCTTGTCTGCAGACCTCCATAAATAAGATTTGGAGTGAGGGAAAATCAACAGGAGAGCTGAGGTACACTCTGGGGTTTATTTTTTGTGTGTAAATTTGAAAATTCCAGGCTCTTGAAAGGATACGAGGGCTGATTCCCAGCTCAATAGTGCAGTATTTTTGTAGTAAGGTGCTCAGGGTGCACTTTGTGTGCAGATGCACCCATGCACACACGCAGTCTTTGGTCGTGCGGTGTCTCCTGGGGCACTGAGGGATTGTGGAAGTTGACAATAAGATGTTGGAGGGTTTGTCCTTGCTCATAGTGCCCACAACTGATGTTCATAAAGCAAAATATACTCATAACTGGGTTTCTTCTTACTGGAAGCAATTTAATACAAAATGCAGTGTTTATGGCTTAGGAACCCAGGAGCCAAGTTCTTGGAAACACCCGGAGATATTTAGATGCCCAAATAATGTCCTATAATATAATCCTAAAGCCCAAAGATGTCCGATAAATGTGTCTGATTTTCTTCAAATCCACTGGAAGCAGGATGCTAAGCAGGTGATGCTTCCCTAAATACCTTTAGGATCGAGATTGCTGGTGGGTGGCTGCGAGCAGGGTCCTGTGCTTGAGAGATCAGAGAGAAGGAACGGCTCTGCCAGACGATGCTTGAGGAGCAGGATCCCCGGGACACGTCATTCCCATCCCCACACGTCTCATTCAGAGCTCACCTCGGTGGTTTGAATCGGGGATTGGCTGATTATTGCAGGGAGCTGTGCTTTTTTTTTTTTTTGCTTAATGTCAGACACACTTGGACATCACAAGTTCCAATTTTCTCTAGGAACCTCATGCCTATTTGGTTACGTGTTAGAGATAGTGGTGCTTACAAAGAAAAAGAGAGGCGAAGAGAAAGGATTCAGAGAAACAGAGGGCAAAAGGGGATGCTGTGACTGTCTTAAAATAAAACAGCAGTAGATGGCAATTTCTAATGGAAAAAGTTAAATCTGGTCTCTCTCAGCTTATTTCCTGGGAACTTTTCTCTCATTTCTGATACTAGGATTTCCTCATTTATTTTTCTGTAAATCTAATTATTTTACTTCAAGTTCTCTATTGAATGCAGGTTTAGACTAGAAGAGAGCAAGAGACTATGAAAGTCATCAGCTTAAGAAACTCACAGAAACTCAGCCTTGCTGAGATCCCTCATGTTTTTATGAAGATCTGACAGGCAGTTATTGTAATTCCTTGTAGGGATAGGGGAATAATGATTTTTTTTTTTTCTTTGTCTGTTTGCTTCTGAAACAAAAAAATGAAGGGGAAAAAATTAATTTAAGCAATTCAGACATAGTGGGGGTGGGGGGAAGAATGAAAAGACTTTTTTTTTATATGTGGGACTAGAAGGAAAGAAGAATAGAAAATCACTTAAAAACTTTAAGTTTTGCAGAAATGCATAGCTTTTTTCACAACTGTATTATTTCTCTTTTGTTTGTGGGTTTTTTTTCATTTCCTTCTAGATCCACTTTGTAAACATTTCAATATGAAGCATTTAAGTTAAGAAATAATGCAGTCACGTACTTTGATTCTTTTAAATTTTTCCCATCACGTTTTTTGACAGTAACTATCTAATGGATTCAACCTGAATTAATAAACATTGTCAGTCAATCCCCAAGCACTTTTTTGTGCCTAATTTTAGTATGTGTTAAAAATGTCTCGCATCTTTAGTGCCTATGATTGCAGTTTCCTTTATGCTACACACAGTTAAAGACAATTCATACCTCAAATAACATACACTCAAAGGGTACAGAGCAGTGGGAGATAAAAGGAGAAAATAAAAAGATTTGTCTGAAGTCACAGAGTGTATCAGCAGCGGAACCGTATAAGGAAGTGTACGG
This sequence comes from Calidris pugnax, assembly GCF_001431845.1. NCBI lineage: Eukaryota > Metazoa > Chordata > Aves > Charadriiformes > Scolopacidae > Calidris > Calidris pugnax. The sequence continues at coordinate 1,431,376 of NW_015090763.1, forward strand.
TCTTGAATTCCATTCCCCTGCCCTCTCACTAGACTGTGGATTAATTATAAATCTCTTTCTCACCCATTAGATTTTTCTCATACTTATTCTACTCCTGCACTTTCTCATTCACACCTTCAATTCTTTGTTACCCTTCCTTTAATTTGACTTCCTTTACTCTCCATTTTTGCACGCTCTTCTCTTTTCTCCTCCTCTGCTTCTCCTGTAGAAGATTACTAACGAAGTGGCAAGTGTTAATAATGTGTCTTGGCTGTTCCTGCTGCAACCGATAAAGAAGGAGCAAGGTGGCTGAAGGAAAAGAGTGGCAAAGAGGTAGGAAAGGGGGTGATCTGAACTGATTTCAGCCTCCAGGTGAAGGTGTGCAGGACGGCAGAGGACCCAGAGGAAACCCTCACTGCAATGGGAGCAGAGTCCAAACCAAACATCTAAGGAGGAGAGCATAAGGGTATCTGCAAGGTGGGACCTGTATCCTCAGGGATACAGGCACCAAAAAGGGAAGCAAAGACTCTCAGGACTGGGAGATGGTGTGTGACCAAAGAGGGACCAGCAGATTCCTCCTCTTTGCTATGACAGGACCACTTGATTCAGCTGGATGAGTTTGTACACGGGGACTTCTAGCGCTCGAGTAAAATCAGATGTGAATGTGCATATTTGATCAGACAGGGGTTAGGGGTGCTCTCTGCGCACTGGGCATTGCACGCTGGCAGGGATTAGACCGCCATCTGCTCGGTACAATGCACATCACAGGGATGGTACCTGAATATGGGATGCTGCTGGAACTCCTGCCGGCTTCCTCAAGTCCTGCAGGATAACATTTTTGTCACTGGCGCCTCTGTTGTGTGGTTAATGGACAAATCTGGACAGGGCCTGTGGATTTCGGGAGGAGAGGCATTTAATGGTCAGATAAGAGAAGGGGCTGAAGGATCAGTACTTTGGGTTGATACTTGTACCTCCCTGAGGAATACAGGCCAAACACTCAACAGCTGGTGGGGAGAGACTGTGTTGATGCTGTGGGAACAAAGATGTTGTCTAGCCTGCAACCCAGGCAGGAGGAGGGAGAAAACAGAGATGTAAATTAGCAGGAAGGTTTCTTGAGCTGCTTTGGTCCAAGAATATTATACCAAGAATAAAATGTCCAAGAATAGCTGTCTGTCATTGTGAACAGTCACATTAGACATGATAGATAACTTCAGACTATGTCTTCATGAGCACAGTAGACTCCTAATACCCTTCTTTCTTTGGAAACTCCTTCCAAACACCTTTGATTTCACAGGGATAAGCCAGCGAGCTGTATTCCTGTTCTGCATTTGATTTACCACTCACAGAAAATTAATCTATCTAGCTATTTATTATCTAATTCCATGGCTGCAGTTGAGGAAAGTCTGTTTATTCCTTTTCCACAGCAGTGTCTCTTTCTCCAGCAGCTCTGACGAGCTGCTAGGTGCCCTGGGGAATGTCGAAGCAGAATTAATTAATCATGACCAGTGATGGAGGTGTTTTTCAGATTTGGATTTGGCCAGCTGATCGCACAGGATCTTTCTGGGAGTCAGGCTGTTGAAGAAACAAATGTGTGACGCCTGCTCTGGATTGCTTTCAGAGAGAGTCACTTTGGGAGGCTGCAGAGGCACGTGGGATCTATCAAGCAGTGGGGAAAAACCCAGCAGAAGTCAGCTGTGTGAGCTGGTGGAGGGGACTGCTCACTGGTAATGAAAGTAAAAACTACAGTTTAGCCTGTCCTGTCCTGTTCCCAGCCTGTAAAGGCACGAATCTTTCCTCATTCACAAGAAAATCTTCTGGGCGTTCATTCTGAATGTCCCCTTTGGAACAGGAGGAGATGTGATGGTGCCTGGCACACGCCAAACTGGAAGTCACCCCTTCAGCATGCCCAGGAGTGATGGCAACACTGGCCAACTGCACAGGCTGTGCTAGAGCAGCAGTGTTTGTTTTACAAATAGCTCTGAATTCTCCCAGACCCTCTTCTCTCCCTTTGTAGAGCCCAATAGAGCATGTGCTGTTCTTCCTGGTCAGTGATTTCCTCCTGGCAATGGAGAAAGGTCAAGTGTCCACGCCAATTCTTTTTCATCTGTCAGAAGCCTTCAAATCCTCTGGCAATGAAGGGCTAATGATTTGCAGTGTCTGGCATGGATGGGCAATCTCTCCCTGCAGGAGCATTCCTCCTTTCCAAAGAGACTCCAGAGTATGGCTTGGAGAAATGAAACAGTTCCCTCAAGGACTCTTCCAGGGGGTAATTCAGTGCTCAGTTCTGCTGTTCCTGGCAGAGGGATGGGGCTGCAACATTACAGATGTGCCGACGACAAGGGATAAGATCAACTTTCAAGTAAATAATCCAGAGTTTTCAAAATTTATCATCCTCAGAGATCTTTTCTTGCCTTCAACTTGTTCCATTGTTGCTTAACACAGAAACAAATGGAGGCACTTTACTCCTTTCCCACCCCAGAGATGGGGCCACGTGTACAGCAACCTTGTCCAGGGCAGGGAGGTGGAAACATCAGCCTTCCATGGAAGTCTCAGACTAGAGCGGTCCTGGCTATTAGCAAAGAGCTGTAATCTGCAGTGACAGGCCAGCTGGAGCAACGGTGGGTAACCAGGAGCATCCACATGCAGGGGTGCCCTCCGAGCAGCTGTGGGGGGGAATTCAGATTTCAAACTGCCATGCTGGGTGGTAGCGGCATGTCCCTTTAAGATGAAAAACAGAGAGAAAGCTCCCCCCACCCCACCCCTTATTTTAAATAAACCTCCCAAGATTGGGGATGCTTCTCCTTTTTATTCCCATTGCACAAAACATCATGTTGATCCCTATGAAGGAAGGTGGTGGTGGGGACCAAGCCTTCTCTCAGAGGGATGCTGGCAGCCTTGTGATGGAACACAGCAGCCCTTACCACCTCTTTACACTTGGTTTTAGCCTGATGGAAGAGAGGAAAAGGGAAAGGAGGGCTGTGTTCATCCCTGTGAAGCCCAGGTGGTAGTGGGGACCAAGCCTTCTCTCGGAGGGATGCTGGCAGCCTTGTGATGGAACACAGCAGCCCTTACCACCTCTTTACACTTGGTTTTAGCCTGATGGAAGAGAGGAAAAGGGAAAGGAGGGTGGTCACACATGGCCATGCTCTGTCTCCTGCTCCATCCACCATCACGCAGGGTTTTGTGTTCCCACCCTGCCTTTGCAGATGTTGTTCTCTGCACATCCACAGGGATGGACTCTCCATCCTCTTGCCGTTCAGCCCCACAAACAGGCACGGGCAGCACAGACCTGGCTGCTGAGACCCGCTGCCCTCCATCTCTTATTGAGCTGCACTGAGTGCACAGGAGCCGTTGGGGACATTTTCATCCATGAAATGAAGAATCAATCGAGTTGCCTCATTACGAGCTCTGCTCTGGGCTCTCCTTCCCTTTTGCCACTTGCTCTGCTCTCTGCTCTGCACCACCAGGCTCTCCTTCCCTTTTGCCACTTGCTCTGCCCTTTTTTCCACCCTGCTTTTACCACCACCTACACAGACTTGATGGCGCAAATTCACGGGTAGCAGTTCCCCTCTGCTATGCACAGAGCGGCGAAAATATGACTTAAAAGAAGAAAAAAAAAAAAAATTCAGGTAGACTTCCAAGAAGGAGGTAGAATATGTCTTTTAAAAGTACATAAGTGGTTTGGAAAGCCAAAGGCCCCAGGAGGTCAATGGTATTCAGACTTTTAAATCTCTGATGCTCATGAAAACATTACACGCAAATTCCAGCCTGGCAAATCTTCATTTTCTTTTTTTTTTTCTCTATTTATTTTTTTTTTTTACCAAGCAGAGAGGTTGGTTTTCGGACGCGCAGAGGGGAGTGGAGCTGTGCTGTGCAGTCACTGAGCTGACAGAGCTGCTTGGAAAATGGACGTGTTGTTTCCTTGGGACATTCTCACCTTTTGATTTGTGGTTGGTTTTTTTTAAGCTGCAGTTTGAATGCGAATCATGCTCCCCAAAAAAGCTCTTATGGCCTAAAAATTCAAAAGCAATAAGAATTTGAGACCATCAATATCTTCTGTTTCTGCGGTGCCGAAGCACTAAAATGCTATGGGAAATATTTAGCATTGTATAATAATAACATGTAAAATAAATAAAACACCATCAAATATTTTATGCAATATATAGTATATTTAAAACGTATACCAATACAATACAGGATATGTAAAAATGTCAAAACAAATTAATTGAAACAACATTAAAATAATGTGTTTATCTCCTCAAAATGAAACATTTCAGTATAACTGAAATGAAGAGAGAAAATCAAAATGATTTGTTTTGACACTTTAAACATAAAAAAGTTTGTCAGAATTGACATGTTCCCATGCAACGTTTCGATTTCAAGAGAACTGCGTTTTCCTGCGAAAAACTGTTCTGTCAAAATTTTTTGACCAGCTCTGCTTACAGTCTATCTAAACAGACAAGCATCACAGCCAAGACTCGCAAACGCTCCAGGTGGTCAGAAGATGGATTTAGCACAGAGCAGAACAGTCTCAGAGAAGGAAATAAATAAAACTCACAGCTAGAGGTGGCCTTAAACTTGGGAACCAAACTGCTTTAATGTTTGAGGTGCTCAGGCCTGAGTGGTTTTGGATGCTAATCCCAGCAAGGACTGAGTTCCTTCATATTTTAACAAATCTGTGCAGCTGATGGAAGAGGCTATTTGTGATGGTCAGATGCCAGTGCAGATTCTCCATATCCTCTGGGATTTTTCAGTTCTTGGCATTGGCCAGGGTCTAGCTAGTAACAGCCCTCTGTGTTTGACAGATTAATACTGGTAAGTAGGAGATGGCTTTATTTTCCACACATTCTTCTGTCTTGGTGGAAATCCCAGGCTTAGGGCATAGGCTGAAAGGCAGTGCTGCGGGTAGGTTGGCTCTGAGATTCAAGGCTGGTGAGAAGGGCTTTGGCTAGGAGTTCTCCCACCTTCATGATGCACAGATTTTAAATCTTCTCATTATATAAATGCAGTTTCAGGTTAATTTGAGCTTCTAATTTAATATGCTGTTCCGAATTAAGAGTTAATATGATATTTGATTATCTTTTTGCAATGAGATCCAACCCAAGGCTCATTGACTTCAATAGACCTTCCAGGAGAACCTGCGACTGCAGAGCCTGCGTGGATGCATGCTTAGAGTGAGAGACCTTCAGTCAAGATTTCTGGCTTTTGTTTCATAAGCTGCTGATAAAATGGTGTTTTCTGGGGCTATTGCACATTCTAGCTCACATTTCTAGCCTGAATTTAAACGCCTGTGCATTAATGTGCATATAACTTCCCCTGTATGTGGAGGCAGGGTGGTAGAAGGAGCTGAACCTGAGTGTTTTCAGCCTCAGACCAGTGTCTTACGCACTAAAGGAATCCTTCCTAAATGCTTAAATCAGCAGGTGATTCATGTAACACATCTCTGAGCCACTGGGCATCATCCACCAGGCAGTACCAAGCCCCTGCCCGTGACCACCTCACACTGGTTCCAGTTGCAGCTCTGTTCCTCTGAGCCACCAGAAGGAGGTCCTTGGGAGGTCTCACCATCTCCGGAGTGACCTGGCAGGACTGTAGCTCTAAGGCAGTGGCCTCAGGAGCCAGTGTGGTTAAATGCAGAGGGAGATTTTTTTATAGCCACTGCAAATTCTTGATGCATTTGGCGTGATAAAGGAGGCGGATCTGCCCTGGGTCACAACTGGCAGCCACCAACAACTCGTGGTCCCATTTCCCTCCCCTCTTCAGCTGCCCCTGGCTCCCTTGGCTTCATCCAACGCGAGTGGTGGCACAACCCAGTGCCCATGGGAAGCTCTGAGTTAAATGGTGCTTTCCATCCTGGCAGGCAGGGCTGTCATTACCCAAGCAGCAGGAGCTGTACCAGGAGAAGCAACGGGCAGGTGGATTTTAACCCCTTCTGTTCCTCCAGCAGGGGCTAGAGGAACACCAAAGACCCAGGTCAAGAGCTCAGCTCCTTTCTGAAGGACACAAAACCAGGAAGATAAATAATTTGCAAAGATCACCAGGCAACCTCAGCTTCCTAACACACCAAAATAAACAGGGTTAGTTTGCATTTCTCAGCTCATATGGAGCGGGATCGCTCCATGGGGCAGTGGTGGTAAAGTCCCTGCCCAGGAATAAACTTCAGAGCAACAGAATGTCTGGTGTGGGATAACAGTTGATCTTTTGAGTTGAAAATTACATTATTGTTCTTTGGGGCAGTTTTGGCTTCGATATTTTTCTCCTTCGAGCCCTTTGCCTGCAGGTCCCTATTGTTGCAATGGAATACTTTAGAAAGGCAAGACTGGCACACAGAATGGAACAGGCATGAAACCAAAACCTGAGTTTCTGGACTCTGACACAGGCGTCTTTGAACTAAATTTTCAGATTGCTCTCTTTGAAATTTCCTGTTAAAAAAAATGTAGGGAATAGTATGATTTTTGTTTATTTATTTTGCATGGTTTGCAGGTGTTTCTCATTCCAAAAGGCAAAAAAAGTATTAAATGAATTTGGACATTTCCTTTTATGCATAAATTACAAAATCTATTTTGGCTCAGTCAAAACATACTGTTTAAGAAAACACTTCATTTTGATTTTTAATGTATATTACTCAACATGTAATGAAAAACAAAACACAATCTTGAACCAATCCTTTCCAAACAGAACACTCGACACGTTCTGTTCCAAAGAAAAGCTGACTTTATCAAAATGCTTTTTTTTCCCCCCTTAAATCAACAAATTTCTACAAAGTGTTTTGCCTCTGATGAATTGGCATTTTTCTGACATAAAATGAGCAATCCAAAAAAATTCTAAGCAGCTCTGTGGCAAGTCTTGGCTAATTCTGGAATAGTAGCATGAAGGTGCGTAGGAAGGGTACTGCAAGGAGACGTAGCATTGAGCTGAGACTTAAGAGATTTGGGTTGAATTCCTGAAGCAGTTATAAAATGATCTAGGACAAGCCATTAATCTACCCCGTGTCTCGGTTCCCATTCTGCAGAATAGGAGAAAGAGCATTTCCCAATCTCCTAAAGCTACCGCAAGGATAAAAACCTATCAACACTTATGAGATTACTGGACTTTAATATGAGGTGTATAAATACTGAGAAGACAGAAGACGGAGCTGCATTTTTGTGTAACTTAGAATGAAATTATGGGGAAGTGGACTAGCTTGGACAATAATTTAATAATAGTAGGAATAATTTGAAGTTCAGGGCAATGTTTAATAGAAATCACTGCTCACCACCCACCATATTTTTTTTTAATAAGCAGCTCAGAAAAGTGCAATTTATCATTATTATTATCATCTATATTCATTCTATCTCTGCCACTTCACAAATGAGAGGAGTTCCTCACAAACATCTACAAAGCTAGCTCATTATCCAGCCTCCCTATTTATAACTCTCATTTCTGACAATAGCTATCAAAATCTTGCCAACAGTAGGGCTGCTGGTGTGCTGACACCACTGCTCCGCAGCCCGCTGAGCGGTATTATCTCACTGTTCCCTCGCGTTCCCCCATCTGTCCCTGGCCATCTGGTGTCCTTGGTCTTCTAATTAGATTGTAAGCTTTTTGGGGCATGGACCGCCTTTCTGGTTTCTGTCTGTACAGCACCTAGCACGACACCATTCTAGTCTCAGATTCAACAGGACTGTCTTCAAAACGTGGTGCTCCACCACATACCTATGGCCATATGCAGAAGATCCTTTCAGTTCTGTTCTCAATCTATTGAGCACTGTTAGATGGATCCCTTTTCTAAGCAGAGCCCTGAACCAAGTGTGTGTGGCTCCTGGGTTTCAGAGTGGTGGCTTTGGCACGTTGGCTAGTAGGTTTATGACGAGGACTAATGGATTTTAATTCCTTCTGTCCAGTGCCACCTGATGATGTGACTTGGTGGAGGTTGCACGCCTGCCACACTTCCTCAGTTTCAAGCCGCCTCTCATCCTCATCATAATAACACCAGTAGTTTATAATTAGCTGAAGTGCGGGGACAAATGAGCTGAAAACAGGTACCTAGTTGTTACCAGTGTGATTCTCGCCTCGCTATAGGCAAGGAGTAATTAGAGTTTCTGCACAAGACCTGCTCCCTTTAGGCTGCTCGTTGAACTGCATTAATAACGAAGGATTTGTAGGGTGGTTTTGGTTCACTGAATATTCTGACAAGTTGTAAGCAAAGTGTTGACAAACTGGAAGGGGAAGAAACCTTTTCTCCTCTAAGTCATTTGGGGTCAAAAGAAATATTTTTATCACTGTTCTCTTTTAAGAGGCTGGAAAGACAGATCAAAAGGAGAAAAAAAAAAAAAGCCTAGTAGTTTCAAATGGAGATTTGGAAATATTTCCCCTTGGTGCTCTCACAACCAAAACACTGACATCTCCCAATCATTATTTTTTTCAGCATGAACAGTTTGGCAAAAGTGAAGTGAATTTGTGGACTGTGCTGGTATTTTTGGAGAGGTATTTCTTATTCTCCCTCCTTTTCTCACCCAAAAAATGGGTCAGCTGATGAACATCTCTCAGATCTAACCACTCATGCATATTTTAAACTGAAATGGTTAAAGAGTGGTTAAAGAATAAATTTAGACACTGATTAGTGCAGAATTACCAAGGTTTGGGGGGGAATTCACCCATCACTGCCCGAAATGGAGAAATCCCACTTCCATGAAGAAATAGCTTTGAAACCATTTGGGATTTTAGGATGTTGTGTGCCACAGTCATCCAGAAAGTCAGAGCCACTGCGGAACTGCTGCTCCATCCCTGACTGTAGTCAGACATCAGCCTCGGCAGCTTGAGCTGTAAAGACATCAAGGGTAGAAAGGACCAAATTCTGTTTTCCCAGGGCTGAGGTTTATCCACAGAAGTGCATATGACTTAAAAACCCTAACAGATTGGATTCTCCATCCCTTTCCACCCATGTTCCCTGTTTTCCCCTGGCCCTGACACATAGAAGATGTCCTCCCTTGGATTTCTGGCCAGCATTTCCAAGAGACAGCTAAAGCTGCTTCACGGGTGGTAACCACCTTTCAGTGTTTTCATGGGCCAGCTCTGAATGAGGTGCAGGACATAAATGTTATTGCTCCAGTTGCACCCAGTGACTTAACATGAGTTAAATTGTAAAGGTGCAGGGCAGTAGTTACCTGCCTACAGGAATGGGAGTGCACAGGTAACTTAAAGCAGGGGTGGATGAGTAAAATCTAGGAGAGTGTCTCCCATACTTAAAATTAAGGATACACTTAAGCTGTTTGCTGAAATGAGGTCAGATGCTCATCACTTTATAGGGTCGAGCTCTAAACTAACATAAGCTGTTTCATCTCTCCCTCGACACTTCAGTCTTTTACTAATTTATCAGCATCCTAAAGCTGCGTGTGAAGTTGGTGCAGAACAGAAGTGTTTCGGGTACAAATAGCAATTGTTAGCCTCTTCCCTCTGGTAAATGGCAGCAGGCAGAAACCTCTCTCAACCTGCCAAGAACCAAATGTGGGACACAAGAAAGAATTATTGGTGCATGAAGCTTAAAGAGATAGGGGACTTATTTCTTTACTGCAAAATAACGTGTTCAGTAATTTCTCTTTCCTGAGTCTGCATTTCTGATGGAAATAGTTTACAACAATGAGCATGAGAAAACAGAAGGGATGTGTGCAAGATCAATTTGAATCTAATAGAAGGGATAAATAAAAGGTACAGAGGTTAGAGGAGAGACAGAAAAATCCCAGGAGGCAGAGGAGTAGTGGAGTGTTTACAGCAAGCAATGGAGAATCAGAGTTCCTGCATTCTGCTTTCCCATTTATAGCAGTGATCTGAGGCTCCTCAGCCTCCCTCGTATGAAACAGACCTTGCAATATCATTTTGTGCAAAATCCATCATTCTGAGCTATCCCACTGTATAAAAATTACCTTTTAAGTGGCTAAGTAGACACCCAGCTTTATTCCTTTCTTCTTATTTCAAGAAACAATGGGAGTAACAGCACTTGCCTGCCTTACTAGAGTGCTGAGAGCTTTAATTAATGTCTCTAATTCAATTTGAACTCCTTGGATAAAAGGCACTGCCTTGTGACAGCAAAGGTATTGCCTAAAATAGAATATAATTAACACACAGATATCAATCACGACAAAATTAAGTGTACATTCAAATACAACTTGCACTTTACAGAAAGTACTTGCCTATTTTTCCTCCAAGAATGCTGAAGACTCATAAGACAAGGAACATTTAATGTTCCAGGCTGAATTCAGATTAGAAGAAGGCCATCTTAAACCACCTAACAAACTAAGGGCTTGTAGCAGAAATCTCCATTTGCATTGAGGGATGTACCTTCATGATGGACAATGCTGGAAACTGGCTGTAACATGACTCAAAATCGGTACATCTCACATTTTCTTCTCCCACTACTTATTTACTATAAACTTTAGCCTATGTCTTGGCTCACCCACCGATCGTGTTTATTAACAGATGTGACAATTGGGGGATCATGTTTATTGACAGGAATCAGAAAGATCCAGAGAACTGCAGTGCTCTGTAGTGTTCCTGAGTGGAAATGGGCTTTGTAGCTTGGATTATTTTTTTTAACTGCTGCGTTACAAAGCTTCCCAACACCTTGAGATGGTTCTCATTCATTGCTTACAGGACAGGGAAGTACATCTAAAATTTTCTTCTCCGACTATTTATTTGCTATAAACTTTAGCCTATGTCCTGGCTCACCCACCGATCGTGTTTATTAACAGATGTGACAATTGGGGGATCATGTTTATTGACAGGAATCAGAAAGATCCAGAGAACTGCAGTGCTCTGTAGTGTTCCTGAGTGGAAATGGGCTTTGTAGCTTGGATTATTTTTAACTGCTGCGTGACAAAGCTTCCCGACACCTTGAGGTGGTTCTCATTCATTGCTTACAGGACAGGGACACCTGCTGAGCCAGTCCTACATGAGCAGGACTGGGTTTTGCTAGGTGCTGTACCCAGATGAGGGCCTCTCCAACAAGTTCATGGTCCAAGCAGTCAAATAAGTCATCAAATAGTATAGTGTCTCCGTGCTGATAATTGGAAAGTGAGGCAAAAAGCATCTAAGGGCACTGCCCAAGATCATAGAGGATGTTTGGGGCAAAACTGAGCAGAATGTTGGATTCCTGGATCAAAACCCAGTGTCTGACTCCCCTAAGCCTCCCCTTTAGTGCAGAGATTGTGTCTGTGCCAGATTTAGCTTTTAGTTAGTCTTGGCTCTCCTACCCAAGGGCTATATACTTGGAGCCATCACCTCACTGCCCCTTCTTCCACCATCCCTTTAGCAAAATCCCCGGAATTGGCTCACCCACCGATCGTGTTTATTAACAGATGTGACAATTGGGGGATCATGTTTATTGACAGGAATCAGAAAGATCCAGAGAACTGCAGTGCTCTGTAGTGTTCCTGAGTGGAAATGGGCTTTGTAGCTTGGATTATTTTTTTTAACTGCTGCGTTACAAAGCTTCCCAACACCTTGAGATGGTTCTCATTCATTGCTTACAGGACAGGGACACCTGCTGAACCAGTCCTACATGAGCAGGACTGGGTTTTGCTAGGTGCTGTACCCAGATGAGGGCCTCTCCAACAAGTTCATGGTCCAAGCAGTCAAATAAGTCATCAAATAGTATAGTGTCTCCGTGCTGATAATTGGAAAGTGAGGCAAAAAAGCATGTAAGGGCACTGCCCGAGATCATAGAGGGTGTTTGGGGCAGAACTGAGCAGAATGTTGGATTTCTGGATCAAAACCCTGTGTCTGACTCCCCTAAGCCTCCCCTTTAGTGCATCTAAGGGCACTGCCCAAGATCATAGAGGATGTTTGGGGCAAAACTGAGCAGAATGTTGGATTCCTGGATCAAAACCCAGTGTCTGACTCCCCTAAGCCTCCCCTTTAGTGCAGAGATTGTGTCTGTGCCAGATTTAGTTTTAAATAGTCTTGTGTCTCCTACCCAAGGGCTATATACTTGGAGCCATCACCTCACTGCCCCTTCTTCCACCATCCCTTTAGCAAAATCCCCGGAATGTATCTTACATCAGTGGAGCCCCATAAAGACACCTGACAAATTAATTTCAGATTCAGACTTGTTAGGAGTTAGATTGAATGCACCTCACAATATTGCCTTAGACACAAAATAATCCCACTTTAGTAAGCTTTATAGCTTCCATGGGGACCAGCCCTGTGGTGTGTATTAATCTTTAATGCGAAACAACATCTCTACAGCAGCTACAGGGGGGAAAAAGATACTACTAAAAAATTAAAGTTGATGGTGTAATAGTTGTCTAGACCCAATTGTGCTCTACCATCCTCAGTTGCCTCAGGCACCATTCACTGCTCTCAGCAGCGATACAGCCAGCTTCCAGACTGGAGATGTGTCCATCTCTTCTAGTCATCTCAAGGTATGTTCTCCCCATGTCTTAACCCTCGGTTAAGAACCATCACAACTCCAACCATCCTGACTCTAACTCTGAGCTAAAAGCAAAGGAAGGGAGGATGAAGAGGTGTGTGTGTGTGGAATTAGTGAATATCTCCCCTCTTCTATAAGCTGATATCTCCCCAGTGTACGATGCTTGCATGTGGGAGGACACGCTGGGATTTCTCTGAAACCCATTTCATTTGGCTCTTCTCTTATTTTGCTTTGCCCTTGCACTGTGCTGGGAATGGGAGGTGAGCTGTCACCCTGCTTCGGTCTGTAAAAGCTCCCTTCCTCTCCTTGCAATAGAAATTCAATAGAAAGTGAAATGTTTAAAGGGAAACTGATCCAGGCCGGCTGATGAAGGAATTAGTTATGGATGAGTTTAATGAACAGACAACCAAGCGAGCTCGAACAATGTGTACAGAACAACTGATTGTTATCAGCAGCAAATCTGCATACCCGTCTCATGGCAAATGTGCTGAGTTTGCAGCTGCTCCCTGTGATGGGACATTGTGGGTCTGCAAAGAGCTGGAAAGCAGAGAACCAGCCTAAATGGAGAAGCGGGAGAAATGAACTCCTGCACTGGAATTTGGAAATGCTGGTGGTGGGATGTAGCTGGGAGCATTTCCCCATAATCACCTCAGGTTCATGGCTACTGCGAATGGAAGCAGAGATGTAGTGTAGCCCACTTGGAATGTGCTCTGTTCCCCTTAATGTGGGACTAGAAACTCCCCAAACCCCAGTTTTGTAAGGTAAAGTAGAACCAGTCCTTTTTGAGAGGTGAGGGACTAAAGCACCGAGAACTGCCACAGTGATGGGTGAAGTGGGAGTCAGTGGTGAAGCCCGATATTAAATACTTGCCTCCAGAACAAGAACAACCTCCTCAGTCAGGAGCCGCAGGTACTATTAGGTTTAATAACAGTAATATTCTACCTGCAATTGCAAAGAATTTTATGTGTGCCCAACAGAAAAAGCGAACATTCGTTGGCTTTCCCATACTTAGTTTGGGGTTGGTTTTTTTTTTCTTTTCTCATTTCTTCATGTAAAGCAACAGCTGACTGACTGTCATTTTTCAACCAGACCTACCCAGCTCGGTTTTGCCGAGCGCTGCGGAGCCTCCTGCCGCTCCACAGACACATGCTGTGCACACGTGAGCACTCCCACACCCCGCCGTGCACACACAAACGCTTGTGCCCCCCGTCGTGCAACCAGGTTCCATCCACCCACATGGGAGACACACACACTCCCTACCATGGGCTGCAGCTTCACCCTGCTCCCCGTGAAAGCTCCTGGAGCAGAGGAGATGGCCACCCTGACCGTGAATGGTGATGCCCAGAGGTCTTACACCATCCTTGTACCATCCAAGGTCTGATGTTCTTGCTCTGCTGCAAATGTGCGTGGCTCCTCTAGCACACCTGGGTTTGGGCTCTCCTATACTGACAGCAAAACCTTGTCTCTCTGGGCATTGGAAACTTTTGGAGTGCTTATGGTGGACTCAGACTCAAAAGCAGAAGGGTTTCTGGAGACGTACAAATAAGGCTGATGCTAAATCTGACTGTAGCCAAGCTCTAATTTCTCCTGCTTTAAAGAGTAGCTACAGTTTCTCTGCGCTATATTCTGCAGCTATATATAATATATATACCTTATGTATCTATTATATATTTATATATATATATATATATATTCGCACTATATTCTGCAAAAATAGGTGGGCATCACCTGTCCTAAGGCCAACGTTTGGCCAGGTTTGTGCTCCCAGAAGCAGGGGGATGCATCCTCAAGCTTTCTCTGCCTGCCCGGGTGTGCCCACCGTGTTGGCACGTCTTCCACAAAACTCAGCAAGGCAGCCAGATGGACAGGAGGTGGGCAGGAGGAGGAACACGTCCTGCATACGGAGAGGACTCTTTGAGAGCAGCACCAGCAATTCCCAGGGAGGAGGAACGCAACCTAAACAGGCTGGGCTGCTGAAAAAAAAACCCCACCCAAAACCACCCACCACCACCCACCCCCTAAACAAACAACAACCAAACCAAAACCATCACCCACCCACACAACATCCCACCACAAACCAATAATCTTGGGCACTGGAGCATGCCCTGAAGAGCCATGTCTACACGTTTCTTAAATACCTCCAGGGATGGTGACTCCACCACCTCCCTGGGCAGCCCATTCCAATGCCTGACAACCCTTTCAGTAAAGAAATGTTTCCCAATATCCAACCTGAACTTCCCCTGGCGCAACTTGAAGCTGTTACCCCTTGTCCTATCATCTGTAGCTTGGACTGTAGCACCTTCCACCGACGGAGCCCACGTCTTCGTGCGGAGAAGGGGCACCATGCCAACAGCATGACTGCGGAGGCGGATGATCTAATGGCTGAAACGCTGGAAATGGGAGTCAGGAGACGAGGGCTCTCTTCCAGCTGTATCCCTGGCTTGCTGCGTAACCTTTGGCAAGGCGTCTCACCCCTCTGTTTCCCTTCCCACTCATCATATGTCTTGTCTGTTTAGCTGTTAAACACATCGGGGAGAGGAGTTGGCTTGGAACGGGGCTGTCCCCAGCCATGATTTGATTTGGGGGGGCGGTGCAGAGGGACAGCCGCTCTCCCACCATGCGAGCGACAGCGTGCCCTGCACCAGGTGGTGTGGAGCATCCCCTTAAGCCCCCTGGTAAATCTCCTGCACTGAATATGCATGTTCAGTATGTTGTCCTGCAGAGCCTTGATCTTGGGAAGAGCCTCCGGGTCCTACCACAATGGAAATAGCAACAGCTCCTGTCCCCCTCCACCAGACACCCACCTCCCAAACACCCAGGCAGGAAAAGCAGGTTGAGGTGATTTATATCTTTCAAAGTTTGGCAGGATTTCATAGTCCTCTGTGTGTGTGTGTGTCTGTGTGTGTGTGTGCAAACCTGTGTGTCCGCATGTGCTCGTCATTGAAGGCACGCCTGTGTGTCCGCATGTGCTCGTCATTGAAGCCTGGGTAATTATTTTGTTTTATTTCTTTTTTTGGCAACGCTTTAAAGTGAGAGCTGGGTCTTTATAGATTGCTCAGGTTGCATGGAGTATGGATTACAGATCATCAGAGAGACATGAAAGCAGAAGACACGTTTCTTTGGCACGGCATTAAAGGGACAATAAAGGGGTAATTGTAGCCTGGGGTGCAGCCACCTTCTGCGCCCAGCCTTCACTCGCCTCGGCGGCACGGCGGAGAACTTCACGAGGGGAGTGATGGAAAAGCTGGGGTGAGGATGTCTCAGGTCAGGACCTGGGTATTTCAAAGGTGGTGTACGCTCAGGAGGTTAAAGGCACCACTTAGGTACATGAATAAAACACTGCCAAATTCTCTTAAGCGGTAACAAGAGGCAGACTGAAGTCTTTTAAAACTTGATTTTTCATGTCTATTTTCACCCCGAGAGACAGCTGTCAAAGGATCAAAGCGATTCCCATTTTTAAACTCTCTCTTTCTCTCCCTCCTTCCTCTCCTCCCCTCCATTTCTCTCTCTCTCTCTCTTTCCTTCCTCCTCTTCCCTCTTTTTTTTAACAGGACTCCACAGAATGGAGCAAGAATGAGAGGAAAAAGGCAGACAGAAAAGCATGAACTGGAGGCTTGTTGAGTTCCTCTACCTCCTGTTTATATGGGACCATATACTAGTACAGCCCTCCCACCAGGACCCAGCTGCTACCAACCAACATGTCTCCAAGGAGTTTGATTGGCTTATTTCAGACAGGGGGCCTTTCCACCACTCACGGAGCTACTTATCCTTTGTGGAAAGACATCGTCAAGGATTTACAACCAGATATAAAATATACAGGTATGTTGGTTTCCTACAGCACCTGTAGCTTGGCTAAGTTGTTAAGTGGTGGGAACTCAGCCAGCTCCCATGGGCTCGTAGTCAATGGGAGACTCATCATTGTCCCCGTTCCACCTGGAAATGTTTCTGTGGTTCTCCATCGTCCTCAGCTGGCAATGCAAACTGCTTCAAAGGCTCACGTAGTGCTCTGATAGTGAGATGAAGGTATTGTGGTACCATGGCAATGTGCACGGCATAGATCGAGATAAAAAGGGACCAAGGGTTGGATGGTACTTCGTTTGTGGTGACAGATCAGTTCACAGGCAGGTTCACAAGTATGGTTTTCAAATCAGTGTACCTATGGGCAGACCAAGCCTCTGTACCAAACTGAAATGCCAATAGCTTAAGGTTCATGTGGGCAAGAACAGACATAAAGACATTTGTGGTACCATGGCAATGTGCACGGCATAGATCGAGATAAAAAGGGACCAAGGGTGTGGGTGTACTTCGTTTGTGGTGACAGATCAGTTCACAGGCAGGTTCACAAGTATGGTTTTCAAATCAGTGTACCTATGGGCAGACCAAGCCTCTGTACCAAACTGAAATGCCAATAGCTTAAGGTTCATGTGGGCAAGAACAGACATAAAGACATCAAGACACACATCAGTATGTGCTCACACTGCTGTGCATGAGCCTGTGTACTGGTACCACAGACCTTCACAGATTATCTCCATGTATATGTCAGACTTGCCCCCCAGAACTGTAGTCTTGGTTTAAAAGTCTTCCAATTAAAAAACTACGGGGAATAGGCAGAATTTGGATTTTCCTTTGCCTTCTAGGTTTTTAAGCCTTTGTTTTTGCTTGTTTCAAGGACTTCTTGCCAGCTGTGATATCCAGAAATCAAGACACACATCAGTATGTGCTCACACTGCTGTGCATGAGCCTGTGTACTGGTACCACAGACCTTCACAGATTATCTCCATGTATATGTCAGACTTGCCCCCCAGAACTGTAGTCTTGGTTTAAGTCAAGACAAACATCAGTACGGCCGTGCTCACACTGCTGTGCATGAGCCTGTGTACTGGTACCACAGACCTTCACAGATTATCTCCATGTATATGTCAGACTTGCCCCCCAGAACTGTAGTCTTGGTTTAAAAGTCTTCCAATTAAAAAACTACGGGGAATAGGCAGAATTTGGATTTTCCTTTGCCTTCTAGGTTTTTAAGCCTTTGTTTTTGCTTGTTTCAAGGACTTCTTGCCAGCTGTGATATCCAGGAAAACACTTTTCTTTTTTTTTTATTGCTTTAACATGAAAAGCTGGGGTGCTCATATGCGACTCTGATTAAAGCAGCAAGCACTTCGAAGTGAAGGGGAATAAGCCAGCAAGTGTCAAGAGATTTGCTCTAAAACCCAAAGAGACTGCAAAGCTCTCGTAGCCATGTGCGCATTTCCATAATTATATAGTCCTGTTGCGGTTCAGAAAGACACTTGCAAACACAACCATGCAAAGTAGGAGGTAGGAAAGGACTAGTGAATACCCTACTGGCAACACACACACACACAGATACACACGATGAGGGGAAACCAGGGGGGAGCAGGGAAAGCACATGTGTGCAGGCAGCCTTCTCCCACGGGCAGAGAGCCAAAAGCACGTGCAGAGCGATAGCGACGTGCGAGACATCATCTCTGTGCGGGGAAGAAAAATGAGTTGTGCCTGTCCCGTGGCCTCCAGGGAGAGCAGCATCCCCTCCCCTCGCCCCAGCCCGCAGAGCAAGGGCAGGTCAGCATGGGTTGAAGCTGTTGCCTTGGCTTGTCCTCTTCATTCAAAACAGCTCAGGGGTAAGACAGCCCCAAAACCTAGAAATTATGCTGCCACGCTTCCACTAAAGATGCCTCGCTGTCTTGGCTTGCACGGTGGAGCAGAGAAAATGTTCTTTTTTCAAAAAAGACTTTCTTCCTGGTCGTGGATATCCCCAGCTCTCCTCCTGCCCTGCCTGACAACACACACTCTGATCGAGACGGCAAATCTCTGCCCCACACGATGCCCCTGGCAGTGGCTCTGCCCTTTGCTAAAGAGCTATTCAGCCCTGAATGCCACCACAGCAGTCTGCAGGGACCGTAGTGGGAGAGAAATGCATGCAATGTATGTGTTCAGACACATCTAAGAACTGTCACTGTAGGTCAGGCCAGAGATCCATCAAGCCTGGGATCCTGTCTCTAAGAATCATGGAGAAACGGGTCTGGAAGGACCTTGAGAGGTCATTTAATCCATGCCTCTTCCCCCAGGCAGACTCAGACATACCTGTGTTGCATCTGACAGAGGTTTGTGGGCAACCTTTCCTAAAAGGTTTTCCGTGACGGAGAATTCACACCCAGAGCAGGCAGCCTGTGCCACAGCTTTGCTGTCTCCACTTTTATAAAGGAGCTAAAATCTTGTTTGTATGCAAAGCCTGAAATTTCTAGTTTTATCTGCTAAGGAGTGAGGAACAAACTCCCCTTTGTTTTGCAGGAGAGCAGTAAGAATTTGAAGGGTTATCTTAGTTCAGGATGAACTTTATCTACGGGAGGCTGAAAGGGATCTATTTTTTTCCATTTTTGCTGGGTATTGCCAAAGCACTTACGAAAGACACTTGGAGCATGGGGAAGACACAATGTCCTCCTTCTTCCAACATGGGAGAAAATGGGCAGCAGCATTCTGTGTGCATGGGAGGTGTCTAAGAAGGGTCTTGCAGATGGTCACAGTGCTGGAGAAGTCATTATTCACAAAAGAAACTGGAGAGGAGACAGAGTCCAGTAGAAGCTGTTAGGGAGAGAGTTTAGAGAGACATGGGAGGGTTGCAAGGGCACCCAGGGATGCATCTCATGGCCAAATACCGTGCACTGAGCTGGAGAAGGGAGCTGAGGGCTTGGGGAAATCCAGCCATGAGTGTCACCGTTTGAGCTGCTGGGAGCTGAGCACTTTGGAAACTCTCTGGGAGTAACTTTTGCTCCAACTACGGTCGGCTGAGAAGGAGAGGAAACCTCATGTGCTTCAGCAGAGCAGATGGAGCCATTAGGTAGAAGGCTGGCTAGATGTTGGAGGGTTGTTTGCTTTTGATATCTGGCCCCACTGGCAGAACAGGTCACTTAAAAATTGGGCCCATGCATTTTTTAAGGAGTGTCAAAATCAGTCTAGCTATGGTGAATGTGTGGAGCCACAGCCAATTCCAGCAGTTAAGAGCTGGACTCTGAGCACACACATCCTCCAGAACATATCATTTCACTGAAACCCACAGGGGTAAAATCTCATTTTGTGGGCTCCTTAAATTGACTTCGAGAATCTGTAAAGCTGTTGGGATTTTGTCAACTGTTTAATTCCAACATAGAAGCCTCTTTCCTCCCAAATGATGTCTCTCAATTGCTCTTTGCACTAGACTAGCCCAAGGGAGGCACATATTCTACATTAAGGATATTGCTCCTTTCCTTAGAAAAGCAGCTGATTTGGAGCATGGGAATTTTCTGTGCAGTCTTCTCTTTCAACGTTCCTTTTCCCTCATACTTTTTTTTTGGTTGGCTGGTTTGTTCTTTGTCCCTCGGTCAGACAGTTCCTTGGGGCACTCGTGAATTTGTTGAGTGAGGTTTGACCCCACCACTGCTCTTCTCCTAAGGCCGAGAGCAGCAGATCTCAAACCAGCCACAGCCACCAAGGGTTTGGAGTGGATGTGAAATCAGGCGAGAGGACCTCACCCGTCCCTAATTGAAACGCTGTCGCCTGTTTAGTGGTGATTTCCCCAGTGTCTTGCTGTGCAGGAGCAGGGACACAGCGCATTAGGAGCGTGTCATTTACATTGAAAACCCACCGAGATAAAGCCGCTGTCGATGCTCCACAGCAGCGCCGGGCAAAATGCAGCATTTTCTCATTTGTACAGGTGATGTTAAAAGGGAAGCGCCACCAAACTAAACCATGCAAAACTCCTCCTTCCATCACAGCTGAAGCCCAGAAGTCTGTCGGTAGCAAGTGAAGAACCTGTTTTAGTGAATAGCAAAGCTATTTCATACCCTTTGTGACCAGAATCACTGTGGAACAGCATAGCTGCCGTTATCTCTTCTCAGGATGCCCGAATCCCAGTTTACCACCCCAGCACAGAAAGGCAGTTCGCTGTTACAGTCTCCAAAGGTTCATTCCCTCCTTCTGGGTATTGCATTTTAGCAGATTTTAGGCCTTTCTCTTGCAAAACTTGATCCACTGACTTTCCTGGTACCCTCAGTCGAGGTTTGCACCTTGCACGCGATATTAGTAGGGAGGCAAGCAAAGGGGGAGATGTTTTATATTAAATCATGGACAGTAGGGGTAGATACAATTGCATTAAGGAAGCACATTAATCAGCATCGATTCATACTAATAAGGCTGGTTTAGGGGGGGCCTCTGGCAGGAAAATGCTGCTTTGATCATTATCTGTGCACTCTGATGCTAATGCAGATAGGATGGCAGATGCTGAGAGTGGTTTGTGGGATGTCTGAATATTCATTATCACTATCCTTGTTGTTGTTCCTAGTCATGAGAGCCTTGGGTACCAGGTACCTCATGAAGGCTGGAAAACAGATGAAGCTCAGCTTGGCTTTGGGACTGGGGCACTGCTCAGACCAGAAAACATTCCTGTTACTACAAGACAGGAGTTAACAGCTTCAGTCCACTTCTTTGAAGTGTATTGTTGCGTTGTCCTGTTTTTTTTTCTTCTCCCAGAAACTGATTATTTAGCTATCAGGCAAAGCCAAAGAAACAGTAGACTGAGCACTTGAATACACTATGCAAATAGGCAGGCAGAAGCCCCGAAACAGAGGCATTTCACTAATGATGCTGCTCAGTTTCGGCAAGTTCTAGAAAAATGAATGTTTTTGAGAAAAAAAACAACAACCAACGAGGTTTTGTGGTTCAGTGCCAGATGTGAGACATGGGAGGCAAAGAGGGTCTGGTGTAGTGGGGTAGACAGGCTGGCACTGCCAGTGCTCCCACAGAGGGACAGGACACATTGGCTTGGAAAGAGGGATGCTCGTGGTGAGACTGGCAGAGAGGTAATGCAGCAGTAGCTATATTTTTGCCCCAGGCTCGTGGTGTGGCTGTGGGGAAGCTCACTTTGTGCCTCAGTTCCCTCCCCACACCCCCGAGAATGGGAGATGACAGCATTTGTCTGCTCTGTGTTGCTGGGCAGACTTAATTAAATGCTGCAAGATGTTTGAACGTAAGGGACGGTGGCAGTATAAAGTGGATGATCACAGAGGGCTGGAAGGGGAATGTGCATGTACAAGAAGAAATGTGGATTTTCCACGTGTGGGAGTTTTAATTCCATTTTCTGAAATGACAGTAAAGCCAGGGAAATCTGGCGCTCTGTGTAGGAGAGGAGGGAAACCCTGGGGTATAGAAGAGAGATCTGCTCGCCTTGCAACTTCTTCTGCAGCGGGACCATTTAGAGGCTGCCTAATTTCATGAAACCTGCAAATACAGAACACTCCTGAGACCTCTGCCTAGTCTGGTTAAAATGCACCAACAGATTCAAAACTTAGTGGGGGATGTGACAACAAAGCAGCCGGCCCTGCCCCATCCCTCTGCCTGCAGAGGGACAGGAGAAAACGGATTGTTTACATACAGTCGTTACAATAAGGTCCCTGGATATATAAAAAGGAAATACAGCTCCTGAGACAGGAAAGGTTGTGAGTAACTGGCTGCACAAACTAGCCATAAATTGGTTGGGATGGTGCCTGAGGAAAAAAAAAAGAAAGGTGATATTTTTTATTTTCCTCTAAAAATCATTTCATCGGGAGGGTGGTGCCTGTCTGGGACAGATCAATGAAGAGATGAGGGGTATCTCCATCCTTGGTGGCTTGCAAGGCTTGGCTGGACAAAGCCACGTCCCTGGAGGGGTTCAAGGCCAGGCTGGATGGGGCTTGGAGCAACCTCGTCTGGTGGGAGGTGTCCCTGCCCAGGGCAGGGGATGATCCTTAAGGTCCCTTCCAACCCAAACCATTCTATGATTCTATGATGTGCTCAGGAGCTGGTAATAGTCCTCCTTCAAGTGAGAGGTTGGATTAGGGACCCCCAGGGTCCCATCTAACTAACATTTCTGTGATTTCCCTGTTTCTCTGATTCAGAGTGGACACTAAACTGGGTGCTCATAAAGGGATTTGCACTGCTGAGCGCATTCGGCCACACTAGAGATTTTATTTAGTCCTAGAAAACCCACAAATCTGAGCAGCTACGTGCTCTCTAAATGTGTCATTCCCTCGCAAAGAGGAAGAGAATTATCATGAAGAGAGCATCTTTGCCGTGCACGTAGCACAGGCTACAACTGACTTAAAAGTGCAGATGCTGTTCCGCTGCTTAAATTTTCCCTTAGAGGAAAAAAAGTCTGAAAAAAAAAGAAGAAAAAGAATTCATTCTCACAAAACTTTAAGAGCTTTATGGCACCACAAATTAAAAACAATGAGCCAGGTTCTCTGTGACATAAATATGTGAAGCTGTTGATTTCAAGGGAAAATTCACCCATTTATTGGCTGGAGAAGCTGTTGCAGCATATCCAGCATTGCCCACTGCCCCAGGACCTGCATACACAGCCCCAGGGCTTGCAGGGCTGCTCGCCCGGGCTGCCTGGCTGGGAGCATTGTGAGCTTTTATTATTTCGAAGCAAAAGCAGGATGTAACTCCTACATTCAGGCACCGGGCTTGGACAAGCTGGCTAGTGAATGTGAAGTTTCTATGACTCTTTTTAGCGGTTTCTATTACAGAAGTTTTGCCTTTTCTGATCAGCCCTTCCAGGCAGGTTTCATGCAAACCTGTGATTTCCACCACGGAGGAACTGATCTGGCAGAAAACCAACCTGGAGAGAAAAAAAGAAAAATTAAAAAAAAAAAAGAAAAAAATTAATTTTCAACTGCATCGCTTTTCCTCGCTCATTCGTTGTGTGTTCAGGTGATAATAAAGGGAGGAAGGAAGGACTAAGGGGACTGGTGAGACTGCTGTTTCAGCAGCAATGTGGATTAAAGTTGTATTAAAGTAGTTGTGAAAACGCATGCTAAATTTTGGCAGAGTCAAGGTCTATTAGAGCTGCTTCCACCATTTTTTCAGTCTCTTATTCTTCTCCCATCTCTCCACTCCTCATTGACTCCTATTGCTGTCTCTCTATTGCATTGAATTTAATCTACTGGTCACTCGAGCTGTACAAATAATTGATTTTGTGGTTCACTGGTTGTATGGAACAAAAATAACATTAAAAATGGGCTGACCTGAAATGAAATGGATGTTTGTTCAAATTTTCAGTAAAAAGAAAAAATCAAAACATTTCATTTTAGGCTCAATGAAAGCCTTAAGCTTTGCTGTTTGTTTTCATTTTATTAATCCAGTGAAAAACTTTTTTCTTCGTAATTTTTAAGGCACAGAAGTTTATCTCAAAACAGGAAGTCAACCATTGCCACTTAAAAAATGTCAAAGGAGAAACATTTTCAGTTTGAGTGTATTTTATTTAGCAGTTTGCTCTTCAACTTGCTCATTCAATTTGGATTGAATTTGCAAGTAGTTTTTATGTCCTTGAAATTGGGAAGGAGGAAAAAAAAAAAAAGAAAAAAGCCTGACTGTCCTTATTGTTCACTCTCAGACTTTGAAATCTTAAAATTCCCCAGGGTTTAGCTTTGACTTTCCTTGGGTTTGGCTTTTAGCATCTTAATATTAAAAAAAAATTAATAATGAAGGGAGGCACAGCCAAGAGGAGCAGTAGGATTGCAGCTTTGCTGTGGGAAGGCTCATGCTCGTTCAAAACGAAGCTGGATGCTGAGACGTGGGTGTTACTGACTGGGACAAACTGTCCAACCCAGGTGCAGTCCCACACACGTACCCTGGCAAGTTTTCAGTCCTGTTGCAGTTGTTTGGATGCCTGGAGCATCCAAAAAAGCACCGTGAAGGTTCTTCTCCTACAGCATTAAGGTGATGCTTTGCTCTGGTACAAATTGATAGGCACCGTTAGGCTTTTTAATCTTTGCTTTGGCTTTTTTAGTCGTGCTGAAGTTCTGCTGACAAGGTTTTCCTATTAGGTTTTTATGCTATCTGTTTAAAGGGGACATCAACTTTTATGTTTTCCAGTCAGAAGCAAGGCTTTTTTAGGAGAGGCAACGCAGCAATTGAAGGACAGAGGGAGCTGAGATGAAAGGAGGCTCTTGCCTCTGTGTGGAATGAGCAATGGAAATCCGCACAGCATTGAATGGCAAAAAATAAGAAATCTCCATAGTTTACATTATGCATGTAAACGAGTGATGTACATTGGTTTGTAATCAGTAAATGCCTTGTAAATAAATGTGTGTAAACCAAAAATTTAAATCTATTTCCATAGTGCATGTAAACAATGAAGCCTTCTAGTGTTCTCTTCAATGTAAATGTTAATCTAGAAATGACATTACTACAAGTTTATGCAACTTTACAAGAGAGCCACAATTTACATTCCTGTCTCACCAGCTCTCACACAGCAGCCTGGCAAACAGGAGCCATTCAGCGATGGGGATAAACCAGCCAATTCCATCACTTCGCCTCTCCTTTAGCCACAACCTTCATTCTTCATGCAGTTCAGGGACCGGTGTTGTTACATCCCCTGCATAATGCGTCTCCCTGCGTATGGGAAGCTTTTAATATATTTGCATAAGCAGAATGAAGGCAGGAGAGGGGGGTGGCAGGGAAGGGCTCAGGCTGAGCCGTGCAGCGCTTAGTCCTGGGAGCGTTGGGCTGAGCACAGGAGAAGCTTGGCCCTGGTGGGGTCTGGAGGAGCAGCTGCTCTGGCTGCCTTTGGATTCAGATGGTGAGGGCTTGCAAACATCCCTGGCAGCTGCAGGGCTTGACAGAAGGAGACACCTCTCCTTCTCTTTGATATCCTTAAGAACACAGGGCAACAGGAAGGATAAACGGCACCAGCCTTTGAGATGCTCAGAGCTGTGAAAGACGCAGGAAGAGAACATCTGGCCAAGCTTTGGGGAAGGGCAGACCCTCATCTCAGCACACACCCAGGCCATAGGGAAGGGCACAGAAGCGCTGCAGTTGATAAGTTCATCTTGTGATAGGGTGCTTGTGGTCAGGGGCACACCAGTTCCTCTGGAGAAAAGCCTGCACGTGAGCCGTGTGCCTGGCAAGGCGTATCACTGAGGGGTTGCCCTGCTTGCTGACCTCACGGCCTGCACGTGAGCCGTGTGCCTGGCAAGGCGTATCACTAAGGGGTTGCCCTGCTTGCTGACCCGGGTAAGCTCTCCTCCAGAGCTGCTGAGTGTTAGCACAGTGCTGCAGAATCACATGCTGAAGCACAAAAATTCCCTTTCCGAATCCAGAATGAAATATTTTCACCGCGCTCCCGACCAATCCCAAGAGCAGCATCCACAAATGTTTTCAGTCACTGAACCTTTTCAAAGAGCTCCGTGCCCTGCTGGGCTAGGAGGGGGCTGTCTGCACAGTCCCCTCTGAGACCTGCCTTGGTGGGGGGATGTTTTTCCCTGTGCATGAAGGATGGAGGGCTTTGCCCAGCAGGACCTCCAAGACTGCTCCCCAGCACGCTGCCACAGCAATGACTCTGCACCTTCATCTCAGATTTCAGCAGCCTATGGTCCAGTGGCTTGGGAGCATATTTTAAAGGCTAACAAGCCAAGAAGAAGCCTTCACTCTTTTTTTCCTTTTTTTCTTTGGTGAGCAGATTATTAATTCTGCTTTTAAATCAGGCAGATGCTTATTTCAGCAGAGAAACCGTTATATTAAAAAGAAAAAAAGTTAGATGCATGGAATAATTTTGTTCTGGCACCAGTAGCACTGGGAGATGGCATGACTGTACCTATTATAGGGGTTTTTCTATTTCTGGATTCTTCTAATGTTTCCCTTGGGTTCTAGAAAGTATTTTTTTTTCCCTTCTTTTTTGCTGATTGCCACCCACCAGCCTCTGTAAATGGAACAAGATGCGTCCCACTGGGGCAGTCGGAGACATCCAGGCTGGTTTCCCATGTTTAACTACGAAGTGCGGGTACAGAACCCCAGGACACAGCTAAAAAGAAATGCAGGAATCAGCTTTGCCTGCAACGGGGAGGGAGATGGGTTTGGGTCAGCCCTTTGTGCCAGAATCTCCTCTCCAAGCAGCGTGAAATCAAATACTCTGCTGTGGAGCCGGCGGTTCCTCCGTGTGCTGCAGCAACCCTGTGCCTGGCAAAGGAGCTGATGCAGCTCAGGGTGAGCTTGGTGCAGCCTCTGCTCCTCCTCCCAAGAGCCCTGGGAGGTGGTACCCAGGCTGCTCTTGGGGAATGGGGCAGAGGCAGCATCTCGGCAGTGCCCTGCAGCCAGGTCTGTCCACTAGGGATGCTGTGCATAGAATCGCTTTGGTTGGAAGAGACTTTTAAGATGATCAAGTCCAACCGTTAACCCAAAACTGCCAAGTTACCACTACACCATGTCCTTAAGTGCCACATCCATCCGCCTTTTAAATATCTCTAGGCATGGTGAATCAACCACTTCCCTGGGCAGCCTCAAAACTGCCAAGTTACCACTACACCATGTCCTTAAGTGCCACATCCATCCGCCTTTTAAATATCTCTAAGCATGGCAAATCAACCACTTCCCTGGGCAGCCTCTTCCAGTGCTTGACAACCCTTTCAGTGAAGGAATTTTTCCTAATATTCATCCTAAACCTCCCCTGGCACAATGTGAGGCCGTTTCCTCTTGTCCTATCACCTGGAAATATTCATCCTAAACCTCCCCGACACAATAGGAGGCCGTTTCCTCTTGTCCTATCACCTGGTACCTCAGAGAAGGGACCAACACCTCTCCACCCCCTCACTACACCCTCCTTTCAGGTCCTCCACCCCCTCACTACACCCTCCTTTCAGGGAGTTGGAGAGAGCAAGAAGGTCTCCCCTCAGCCTCCTTTTCTCCAGAGTGAGCAACCCCAGGTCCCTCAGCTGTTCCTCATAAGACTTGATCTCCAGACCCCTCACCAGCTTTGTTGCCCTTCTCTGGTGACCAAGCCCAGAAGCTTTGCGTGATCAGACCTGATTTCACACCAGCATCACTTCGCAGCCTTCTACTGCTCACCCCATGGCCATGAAGTATTTACAGCAACGAGCTTCCCTTCCCCAGGGAGTCATTTTTGCTGGTTAAACACATCCCATCAGGTGAGAAATGCTGTGAGGGAGGGAAGGAGAGGGCTAGGGACAGGAGCTGCAGGTCACAGTGGTACTTGCAGCCACTGAGCTGCCTGGGCTGGAGGTTCTCTGCAGGAGTTGCCTCCTCCTCTTCCTCCCTGCCAGGCTCCTTGCAGCCACCTGGGTCTCCAGCCACGCTGTTTGAAGAGGATGGAGATTCTCCTCTTCTTCCCCATCCTCTGTGGTGGGGACCCCACCCCAAGGGAAGCCTCGAGGTCCGAGAGCAGCAGCTGCAAAGTGGGGCCGGGCTGGGGCGTAGCGGAGGGATGGGATTCTCTAAAGGATCTGCTGTGCTTCTAAATCAAAGCCCTGCTGACAACACAGAGCACTAAACGCCTGCCTGGGGCTCTGCTCCTCCAGTCATGTGACGGCGTCAGAATTTAAGCTTTAATTAAGAAACGAGTGAGGGAGGGAGGGAGGGAGGGGAGCGTCTCCAGCCCTTATGACTATAAAGGAAAGCTTGGAAACATGACCCGAGTGCAACCAACATCTGCTTTAATGCGCAGAGGGCTCCCAGCAGAGGGGTAAGCAGCCGGGAGAGGAAGCCATTACATCAAATTCCCAATCAGGGCAGGCCTGCTCGTGCTCCTGCTCGCAGTGAAAGCACTTGCTTGGAGAAAGGAGTCTCCATAAAAGCTGTGCCGTGGCAGATTGCACCAAGAAGCCCTCCCTTGCTGGACGTGGCTCTCGGGCAGCCTCGCAGGGCCAAATTGTACACTCACAGAGAGCCAATGCTTGTGCACAGCCACCGTCTAGAGGTGGTAAGAGCAACTAAATGTCACTGTGTCCCTGCAGGCTGAACTGTGCCCATGGTGGGCAGCACATTTTAAGCTGCAACATGGAAATTCTCTGCTCTGGGCTTATGGCAGAAGGTTTTTTGCCTCCTGGAGCTCCTCAGCCCAATTTGAAGGGACTCCTTTGTCATGCTTATGTGGCACGCAAATCTGCAGCACCTGCTGGCCCAAAAACCCCACGCTGTGCTCTCTCCTGCCACCAGTGTTTTAGCAAGGACAGGGGGCAACTAGATGTTTTAGACACCAACTAAGCAGAAGCCTCTGGATGGTCTCTATCTTCCAGGGATACAGCTTTGGAAAAGTGAATTGAAGAAGAACTTTATTTGATGGCTGTCAGCAAGCACACCAGGGTCTGGAGGCTCAAGTATGCTCTGATTAATTAGTGACAGCACTTACATTCACCCCAACACTCTTTCCTGTGTTGATGTGGCTAGAGATCGTGTTTTTGCCATGGAAGTGCCCCTTTGCAAGCTGCAGTTTCATGGACTGGTGGGGACTGGCAGGTCTGCTGGGGCACAGACTGGGTTTAAGCACTGATTTCAGTAGTTGAGGGTTGCAGTGCCCTCAGGGGATTCAGCTTGGATGAGGATGAAAACACTGACCAGCGAGGGGGACTGCCTCCCCAGCTACCTGGAGGTGGCTAATAACTGAGGGTTGCAGTGCATCCTCAGGGATGAGGATGAAAACACTGACCAGTAAGGGGGACTGCCTCCCCAGCTACCTGGAGGTGGCTAATAAGAGCTTGGTAGATGGGGAGAACTGCGTGTTGCGTGGTTAACAGCAAACAAGAGAGATGGGAATAAGGAAAGAAGGTTGTTAGCTTCATCTCTGGTTAAAGCTAAGTGAATAGTGCCCACCAGGCTAATACATTCTCCTTACATTTTTTCTTCCTTCCCCCTGTTTTCCTTCCCTTACCCCCCATTCAGGCACAGACTGGGAAAGTCTCAGATTCCCCGCTCCCACCCATAAAAGACTCCCAACTGTCCCTGGGGAGTATGTGATATTTGAAATCCGTGCCGTAAGGATTCAGCAGGCGAGTGTTGCCGAGTCACACGACGAACTGTATCTCAAGACTATTTAGTGTCTCTTCAAAGCCCACACTTTTACAGTCCTCTGATTGTGTAAGAGTCTCAACTCAATTTTTAAAGTAAGTTTACGGCCCTCATAATTGCAGAGGAAAACTTGATAATACGACTCCTACATACTCAGAAAGCAGAAGGCAAAAAGGAAGAAGAAAAAAAAAAAGCCCAAAGTTTATCAGATTTTAAAAGTCTCATGAATTTTAAAACCAATCTCTTAATTCTTTTTTGGAGCCTGACTCATGATTTTCAAACAGTTAGCAATATGGCTGTAGGGATTGTAAGCCTGGTTTGTTATCTTATTAGATAACTTACATAAAATATCCAAACCCGTGGAGACTCAGAGATTGAGTACTGCACTTCAGTACACAGCTGGAGAGAATAGTGTCTTTTCTTCTGTATAGATGCCGAGGATCTCCTCTTAATCCAGGTCTCTAGTCACTACTGCAGCATAAATATTTCCCAAAATTATATTAGTGCTAATCATATGAATGAGAATAGCCATAATATTGATCTTCATAATACTTAGGTTATTAAATTTCAGTTTGAAGGTAGTTTTGTGGGGCAATTCATAACAGTAAATCTCGTCAGCATGCATAAGCAGGGAAAACAAGCCGCAGAGCAATAGCATTGCAAACCCAAAGAGAAATATATTCTGGAGTCTTCCATCCCAGCACAAAACTGCACACTGAACAGACACATGTGAATCAATTCGCAATGCCAGAACTGATGTTTTGCTAATTGTTTGATAATCTCAGATGAATTTAAGTAATCTGAAAGGGGAGAAAAGCCTTTGGATGTTGAAACAACCTGTGTTGATGTTTCTATGAGGTGTACGTACCACCCAGGGGCATTTTATTCCTGCACATAATTTTGTCTTCCATATACATGTTGACTCAGGCTGTCCATGTTCAGTTTAAAAGTCACTCATACAGAAGAGGTAGGGAGGCAGCAAACATCATGCTTGTAACTGTCCCAGAGCCTCATACTTGCATCTGGGCAGATATGAGCACTGATGTTTGAGGTGCATGCAGGTATTGGAGTGGCTGAAGCATCTTGCATGGCCTCCAGTGGACTAAAGGAAATCTGAGAATATTTTCCTGTGGAATGGAATGGCTCCATAACAGGGGACAGTAATATCCTACCAGCTCTTCTAGCATATAACAAAGGAGGAACCAAGAGTTTGGAAGAGGCTGAATGCTACTATATAATAAGCTTACGGGATAATTGCCAACTGTATTTGGACTTAATTTGCTTCTGCAGAAGAGTCATAAAAATAAGTTTATTGTTTTCACTCCTGGGGTCTGAGATATTTGCGTCATGTCTTTTAAAAAAGACACTGCTTTATCTCCCAACTCGAACATATGAACTCCATTGGCGACTGTCTCCTGTACAGTTGTGGGTGAGCATCTGAAGATAAAGATTTTATAAGCAGAGCTGCTCTCTGATAGAAGTATCTCAGGTCTCTGTCAGAGTCTTGCAAGTGTTTGTACCATTGGGGTGGGATTTTCTCTCGTAGTGGTGGGGATTGTGCTCTGAAAGGGGAGCAGATCTGGGACGGAGGAAGGCAAATGGCAAGATGGAAAAGTCTTTGCATTTTAGGTGTAATAAAATTGTTTCAGTGAGCTAGAAAAATATTTTCTCCTAAGTAAGGTTTTGCCAAAATGCTTTATTTTGTTAGCGTTTCAGACTGATGAATTGGATTCAATACACTTTTTAAGTCTTGGCCTCTCTGGTCACTAGTGACTATGGTGAGAGAGAGAGAGATATCTAAGAAAGGAGGTATTTTGACAAAATTTTGTCTAGTAAAAACATTACAAGCTGTTCCAGATTCTTCCAGCGTGGAACAAAGCCAGATTCTGTAGTAGTAGTTACAAAAGGAATAATCTCCTGGACTGCTCCAGCTGCCACTGGAAGTCAGAGCTCTCCCAAATGTGAGTGATTTAAGCTTTGTCTGGAGACACAAAACTGAAGCCCTTACCAATTACAGATGAGTTATCATCAGGTGCCACAGGGACAGTGCAAAGGGACTGAGTAGTAAAGGATTAGCCAGTGCACACAGAAATATTGAGCAACTCACTACTACCTCCTATTGTGTTCATGCCAGTGGAAATCCTTCTTAGAACGGCATATTTTATTCAATTTTTAAGAGCTCTCAATTTTTCATTTAGGAAAGGAAGTTGGAGCAGCGTCCAATCTGTAATCAATCAGTCTGCCTTTGCAGAGAAGCTCTGAGGAAGCGCTCTTGCTCTTTGGTCCTTTATCTTCTCTGTGAACTCACAGAAATTATATTTCTGAATGGGATTAAGAGTGAGGGAGAACTACAGCCAGGGCAATCCTCAACTAAATCTTATAGACCACTGTCTTGTAATAACTAGCCCTACCGAAACCATCCCCAACCATAACACTTCTGTCTCCAGTCAAAAAAGGCACTTGAAGCTTCAGATAAGCTTTGCCCAGCCTTAAAAAAAGGTATTTAAGCACTTTGTGTGGGTACTTAACTGCCTAAGTGCCAAATTCCTGTAGATTTTAGTGGGCATTATAAAATTAGAAGCTTTTGAACAGGATCTGTCACAATCTTAAAGGAGGCTGTCCATAACATAAGCCATGGATTTATTTTCCCTGGTAATAAATCACTAGAAATACACTATGATAAAAGGAGGAATAACACACACAGCTCATCCAGGGATCTCAAAGCTCTTTGCAACCATTACGTAGGGTTCCTTATAGCTGAGGAAAAGGCTGGGTTTTGTTTGTTTGTTTCGAATGAATAAATTAATCATTAGTAAAATATTATGCAGTTCATCAAATATATTATTCACTAGCTATTTGTCAAAATAACAGCTCAGTCATATATTATCAGAACTAAACATTTATAATGTGTGTATATCTAGTCATCAGATGATTTATTCAGGCTTTTGTGGAATGAGTTAGTTATTGACCAGTTTAAATCACTGCTCCCTTGGGATGCAGAGGCGTATTGGCTGTGAGCTCCTGGTGAACTCTCGCCACCTTTTTTGGTGCATTGTGCAGCACATGGCACCACAAGCAAGAGTCCTGTGTCTGGGTTTCTTTTTGGAGCTACCTCAATAAAAAATAGTTACAATTCTGTTTAGCTATAGCAAATCCCAGGTCTGTCTCAAGAAGGAAAATTCAATCACGGATTTAAGATTGAACTATGAACAGAGATTTCCACGTTTTTGTAGGACCAGTGCCTGAACTCAACGCTGAGGTCATCAGCCCTTAGATACCTCCACTGTTTAGTGTCTCTCTACCTCCCAGTTGCAGGAAAAGAGGGTTTAGGAACCCCAGCTCACTGCTCTGTGTGACAGATCACACGATTTCGGTAACGCTGGGAAAGAACAGAGGAGCCCTTTACCAGGTCCCTCCCAGCTCCCTCTCCCGTGCCAGCCAGCTGGACTCCTTCCAAAAGAGCCTCAGCAGAGCGAAGCTACGTGACTGACACTCACTGACTCCCCTTGTCATTCGTGACCAGCATCCCAGAAGGCTGCAGCTCCTTCCATGCCTTTATTGGTGTCAAACATCACAGCCTCTCCCCTGGGTTTTATTAGGGAAGTTGGTGCCAAATCACCCAGCTTCCTCCTACTCGATAAAAAATGTTTATAACCCAGTAAATTCTAACATATCAGCAGCTTGTTATGGAGGGAAAAGGTCACTGGGAGAGAAAGAGGGGAAAAAAAAAATAAGGGGTGCCCTTCCATTGGAAATTCTGGCTGGGTATATACGAAGGAGTCAGCGCCAGGAAAATATCTTTTGATATGATAAAGTCTCATAATAGAAAATGTTGCTGCAATACAGGCCTTGTTTCTTCAGATAAATATTTAATATAGATCACTAAAGATTAATCGAGTACAGAAAAGAGTCTCTCCTATGGTTGGTGTAAAGAAAACATCTTCTCGTTAATTTATTATGGAGCCTGAAATGAGAAAAATCCTATAGAGAGAAATGCAGGGTACGGTTTCCATAGAGAAGCAGCACACCGCACCAGAATTTATTTAGTGTGTGGGCAGAGGCCTTCCCAGAACCAGCTGCAGCGTGGCGTTCGCGTGATAAAAAATCCCAATGTAGGAAGAAGCCTCACAGACTCATCGTGTTTTGCTGATCTGACTTGTGCAGAACCTAGGGTTTCCAGAAATGGTGAAACCATATGACCCGTGGGCTCTCGAGAGCGTGTTCCTCCCTGGATGAAGACAGTGTGGTGGCATCAGTAAGATCCCAACCAGCTCCTCCAGGGAAGGGCATTTGGTCCTTTAGGAGAAAGATGATACCCTGAGCTCACTACGAGGAGAGGAGCCTCCAGTCTGATCCTGAAGACTGTTTGCTTTAGCCAGAAGTCCCCATAAGCATCTCCTTGACAGTTTCTCCAAGGCGCTGTTGCCATATCACACTGTGCTCCTCACTGTATTGGGCAGCAAAGAGTCCGGGGTGCTGGTGTGAGATTTCCATCTCCCACGATGCTGGGATGTGTTTAGTCAGCTCCATTGGGATGGGTAAGTGACAAAACCCCTTTGCTTTCTACAACACTATTCGCAGAAACCATCTTCCCAACCATTTTGCAGCATTAAATAGGACAGTTACAGAGAATAAATCATAAATAGCAGCAGAGGCAGTATGAGGCAGAAAATAAGAGAGTCACAGGCAAGGGAGGAGAGAAAAAAAAGATACAACTTCAGCTGAGACTGAAATGGAACAGAGTCAATGAGATGGAGAGACACATGATGGTTGTTCCAGATGGCCAGCCCCGTTGACGTGAAGCCTCTTGAACCACCAGCATCCGCAATGTGTGAACAGGGGGGACCACTTGCTCTTATCCAAGCAGTGGAAGTGGGCAGGAGAATCCGGCAGATCTGTCTGTGCCCAGGGATGGGGAAAACAGAGGAGCCCCCTCTTGAAATGCATGTTTTAGAGACCAGAAACAACTCTGGAGAAAGGGAGGCTGTAACATTTTTCCGCCTCTCCAACAAGCCATGTCTAGTTGTTTCTCTGGAGATGAGACTGTGTTTTCCTACTTGACCTTTTCCTGTGGACACCTATCCCATTTTGGGAGTGTTTGATTCAAGCAGCTGACAAAATGCTAGTCCATGTGTTTAGCTCTCCCTGGGGGAGAGGCCAAGGGAAGGAGATGAATGCCACCAGTCAGGTCCTCGTCATGCTGCCCTGTGCATTGCTGGGAGGCATTCAGGAAAGGTAGCTGGGAGGAAGGTGGAAAAAGCATGGTTAGAAAAGGACTGGCTTTATTCTTGTGGCATATGCAATGCAGCGTGTCTCTTCTGCTGCCATGACCAGCTGATCTCGCAGGACACCATTTTTTTGACCGACATGGAAGATGGTGGAAGGACAGAGAGGGTTCAGCATCTGGTATCACAACCCAAGGAACACGGGATTAAAAGGACCCTCCGGGGTGACAGTGTCCCATGTGCCAGGCACAGTGTTTTGCTGTTTGAAGAATTACAATCCTAAAGCTGTAGGAGAGTAGGAGTGATCTCTTTGCAGACTGCATCTCCCAGGCCTTGGCTGCTCCCAGAACCCAAGCAACAACTGAAAACCGAAATAATAATTCTCTCTAGTTCTACCACAGGCTGTTGGACTCGATACAGGTGTGACTGGATGGCAGGGTCTAGCCTGGGGCTATCCAGGGGAAAGACTAACAGATTTTTAATAGCAGCAGGGACCGTTGCAGTCATCTAATATAAAACTAATCTGTGTTTTGAACATTCATTTGTGGCGTGCGGCAGGGATCTGGTCAGGAGAATTGCGAGAACTAAAACTACCCCCAGGATAACCCGGGGCTGATGGAGGGGCTCCTATTTTCATCTCTGCAGACGCTGTGACTGCACTGCAGCTTGGCCCCTGTCACCTTGGCAGGGGCTTTCATCAGCCATGCCCCTCTGACTCCGGCTGTCATGCTCGGTACTCCCGCCGCCGTCAGCCCCAGATATAATCTATGGAGCACAAACATGATTTTATAATAAGTTTTCTATGCAGCCAGGATAAAATGCCAAACGGAATCAGAAAACAATCAGTCAGTGAAACTCGGCGCTGCTGATGAGTGCGCTGCTGGTAACGGTTCGGTGCCCGGGAAGATTGAGGCTTTAAATACAGCCACCACCTGCCCTCCCAAAGACGGGGAGAAGCGGGGAAAGGGGAGACTGGGCAGCGAGGGGATGAGGGTCAGGGATGTGGGAATACCTGGTGCATTTCCTGATGGGAGTATGTTAAAACAGGAGCAGTATCAGAGCTGCAGAAAGACACCTCGGCATGGAGTCGACACTCTGTATAACCAGAGATCAGCAAATTCCTCAGCGGCTGGGCTTTGTGAGGAGCAGTGTGAGGAGCAGGACAAGCAGGTCTGCTGCAGAGACAACATTTGAGGGCGATAAACATGCATTTATTGTGGAGGCCTCTGGGTGATGCTCTTGCACAGGGCCCTATAATTGATTCCTCCCACCGTAGGCAGTTTTAGGACCCCTCTCTCCCCTCCATCAGGTTTGTACCAGCCCCTGCCCTGGGCAAGTTGATGTTCATGTCGGGTTCGACGTCCTGCCACAAGAATATGGTCTGTAGGACCCTAGATCTGTACTGCTCAGCACAGTGCAACAGCTGGGAGAGAGGAAAAAAAGAAAGGAGGGTTTGGGAAGCACGAAGAGGGGAAGTGACTCCGACAAAGAGCGTGAGGAAGATGAAAACAGAGTGCCTGGGCATGGGTCTGGGGGGGAGGAGGAGTGCCAAAAAGCACCCTGTGGGGCTGAGCAGCAGCTCTGATAATCCAGCAGTTTGCTCAGGTCCAGGAGAGGGGAGGGCTGTACCCCAGGAGATCGCTACCCATGGCGATGTCCTGTCCCCTTCCTCCTGACACTCGCTCAGGCACTGGGAGTTGTGAGGTTTCTACTCGGTAGCAGGAAACATTGGGACCAGCTCTCTATCAGACTGCACAGATAGGGGGTTTTTTTTGTCTTTTTTTTTTTTTTTTCCTCCAGTACTTATAAGAGTTGAGGGATTCATACTAGCTTTTTTCATGTCTTCTTTAAGTACTCCAGGCTTGAGTCATATTATTGTATAACTCACAACTTCCATTTAAAAAATAAGAATAGGCTGTCTTTTAGGATTGCAAAGAAAAGCCAGAAAATATGAGTCTTTAAATCTCAAAACCCAGAAGGCAAATAAAAAGCATTGCAGATATTGTTGTTTTGTTCAGTAGATAAATATATACATATGCATGTGCTTCAGAATTCTGGGGTCCAGTTCATTATTTCTCAGCAGAGGCTCAGATGTGCAGTAGCACATAATCCTTTATTTAACCATGTGTACAGGTTTAGCTGGCACAGGAGCTGGTGCTTTTACTTTGCCCAATCCTCACCCCTGAAACAGCCATGAGGGGAGATCTCCTGTGCATTTCTGCGGCATCTGATCCCCCCAGACCAAGTTTACCACTCCCTGCCTCAGAGAGATCCTGACTTCAACTTAGCACAAACAAAAAAGCCTCTCATGAAAGAAAGAGGAAGAATGAACCCTGTAGAAGGTCCCACCCAGACTCAGCAAAGGATTCCTGAGCCACAATAAAAGCACAAAGCAAAGATATAAGAGCCCTTATTAAAGAGCAACCCCCTTCACCCTCTATTTCACTCCCTACTAAACTTAAAAAAAAAACCAAACCCTCTCCCTCCAAAAGAAAAGAAAACACCTAAACACCACTGCCCCCTTTGGTGGGGGGAAAGAAAAAAAGAACCTAACCAAAAACCCTCCCCACACAGCTGACTTCTCTTTCCCCCTAAATAGACCTTGAAAGGTGAGGCTATAAATCTTTGCAGCTGTCCTAGAGGAGGAGCCCTGTATTTAAGGAAGAGGATTGTGCCCCTTGCTCAGCGATGGGGCTCAGCTCTAGCCCTCTGTCCCAAGCACTGAGTTTTGATGCTCACAGACCTGTTGGGTCTTGAGACTGCCCTTGCTCATGCAGTTGGATGCTGCCTGCACTGGAGTCAAGGAGGTTTTGCCCTTAACTTCTCCAGGACCTGAATTTCACATCTGGACCTTAGCATGTGAGTGGGTTTTTGCTTTCTATCTAAATTAAGCAATTCATGCAGACAGATGCTCCTGTGGCTCTGTGTGCCTTGTGGGACTGTTAGCAGTTTGTTCATCCTGCCCTTCCACTGAAGGGCTTGTCCTCCCTCCCTCCCTCCTCTGTGCTGCAGGCTTTATGCCCACAGCATGTGTGTAACAGCTCAGCTATTCTGGGTGTGCTTGAAGCTCAGTGAGCTAAGGAAGGACTCTGGTGGTCCTTCTTACACTAAAGCAGTCTCCTGAATCACCTGGCCATGGTATATTCATAACCTTGCAGGAGCTCAGATCAGACACAACCTGAAGGGGCACAGACTAGCATTGCTGGAAGCCTTAGGGATCTTCAGCCTTCTCTCCCAGACCATCCAGCATGTTCTTGTCTGCTGATTTGAACACAACAGAGTTGGCAATCAACATAACCTTCCTGAAGGAAGCGGTTTACATTTCATTAGATTGATGACTTGAACACAACAGCGTTGGCAATCAACATAACCTTTTGAAGGAAGCGGTTTACATTTCATTAGATTGATTTCACAGCCTTTAGGGTCCTATTACTTTGTAGGAAATAAGTGCTACAGGTGTGTATTTGATCACTCTCACCCTTGCTATATAGAACAGGTACAATCCCCTCCTTGTGGTATGACTCCAGCTCCTCGACTCCATGTTCTGAAGCACATGGTTATTGTGTCCTCCCCAAAGGGCTGGGATTTGGGAATTTAAGTGCAGTGGTGATTTGAAGATGCGTACTTCTGCCCCTGCTTCTCTTCTTGGTTGATGTTTGTTGGTTCTGTTTGCACGTTGCCACTGCTACCCTTACCATGATTGAGTAGGATCCTGGAAGCAGCACACCCTGAGTAGGCAGCAAGGACCCTGGGCATGAGTGTTTATTGGCACTGGAAAAATGGGCAGCAAGTTTGGCCATGACCCCTTCCCCCCTGCAATTTGATAGTTATCTTAACAGTTGGACTTGATCTTATGGGTCTTTTTCAACCTAAATGGTTCTATGATTATATCTACTTTAGTCCTTGCTGGAGAAATGCTTTGTCCTGGCTCCAGCTCTCTTCCTTGGAGAAGTTGTTCATCTCTTACTGCCTTAGCTTCTCTCTTCACAGTGACACATTTGTTTTAAAGTGCTTTGAGATCTATGTATCAAAGTCACAAATAACAGCTAAAGGAAACATGACTCATGATTGGGAAATTGCTAACCGCATGCCTGAATAACCAAGTGCTTCAAAGCTTCACAAACAGATCCCAGAAAACAAAAGCATTTGCATTCACGAGTCTCTGTTCCCTGGATAGGACAGGACAAAAATAAAGCTTTTCCTTTATGACATGTTGCATGAAAAGCATGGTTGTCTTTTTATTTCAGGCCACTTTGCAACATGCAAAAAGATTGCCTTTCTTCAAGAGTTTGTGAATTTTTATTTTATTGTAGTCTTTTTATTTCCTCCATCAAAACATGTCTGAGTTTGAAATGGCATGACTAGGAATGAAAATTAAATACATCAAAACTGATTTTTGTTGAAATGAGATTTTGGAGCAAACAAGGAATGTTCAAGGCTTTCTCACTGCTTGTGTTCAGGGTTTTTTTTGCTAAAGAGGGATGTAGTCTGAGGAAATGGGTCACCTTTTTCCTAGAGAAAATTTCTTCAATTTTACTGTAATTCTGAAATGTCACAGGCTTTTTGGGACAGTTTTTTTTTTCTTAATCTTGAACAAAGCACAAATGTCTCTGATTATGGATGGCTTGAATTTTGCTGCAGCTTTACTCTGCAGCCTAATGTTTCTTAGCCCTTCACCTCTCACCTTATGCTTTTTGCTAGTAATTTCAGGCCCAGATACGATCTGAATCCTGTGCTGAGAGGTGACAATCTCTGCGTATAGCCACTGGGGATGTCACTGTTAAAATAACAACCCATGGCCACTGGCCTGAACCTAACAGCACAGCTTGAAAACCAAAGGGGTGTTGAGCCACAGCTTTTGGGATGAAGGCACAGAAATGGGTGTCCTGTGGAACTGTGAGGAGGAACCACCATTTTCTCCTAAACCAACTTGGAATAAATAATGTCACAGAACACTATAGGAGTAAAGCAGCAAGGATCAATATGGGAGGGGAGAGTGGGTTTATTGTACAATTATAAACCAGATTTTGGTCACTTGCACTCTCATACCTCCTCCGTGTACTCACAAATGCTTTCTATGAGATCCCTTGCAAGGACATGGGTAGTGAAGGATGCTGGTCCTCATCACATCTCCTGGGTTATTCTGAGACTGAGGACGATGTGTTGGATCTGGGGATCTGTTGGATCTGCTGTCTTTAGGGGCAGACAGCAGTCCCTCTGTTCTGTTTCCCTACATATTGTCTACATGCAGCCTGGAGCAGGTTCTTCCATCTGAAGGATATTCTCTGGTAGGAAGAGGTATGGACCCCCTTGACTTCACTTAAGCTGGACAAATGGTCCCTATGGCAAGAGGTCCCTGATGTAAGCAGGTAGCTTTGCCAGCTGGCTGTCTTCAGGCATCCAAGCCACCCACCAGCACCCACCTTACATGTTTGCTGGTGTTTCCATCAGCTGAGAATGACTCAGGGGCGAGGAGGTGGGCGAGAGGGGACAGCTTTCCCGTCACTGCCTGTTCTTGCTGAGCCCACAAGCGTGGTAGCTGTGCCCAGGTGGCTCTGCCAGGACTGCCTGGAGGGCACAGCTGGGTGTAGGAGGCAGGAGGGGCTTTGAATTTTAATATCAGCTCATATTTTTTCCTCCTGACATGGTGAATTTGAGCCTTTGCCAAGTGAGTGGCACAACTGACCAGAGGGGGGGTGATGGCTCCATTTTCTAACAACAGTTCAAGTTTTGAAACATGGCTGCATGCTGCGTTGGAGAAAATTTTGTGCTTTTTTGAGAAAAAGGGCAATCAAGGCTAAATTTCCAATACTTACTTTCCCAATATTGACAAATACTGTGCTTGTGTTGCCAAAAGTGCAGCAGCCAGGTACCCTACCCGGTAGCATGAGAAATTAAGGTTCAAATCCACATTTCTTTCAGTTTTTTAATCTGAGTTAGCTGTGAATCATGATAAGTAAAGAGCAAAGCTTGGGGCTGTGGTGTCACAGGCTGAGGTTATCAGCTTGCTACAGCTAAAATTAGGAAAAAACCCCTGTAGTCCATGCACCTATATCTTCAGGAAATGAAGCAAGTGCAATTTAATGAAATGACTTGTTCCAAACTATGTTCTTGTTACAGCCTTTGATTCATGCTGTTGTGCTTGTATGAACACTGGTAGGCGATTGTGACTCAGTCTAGATAGTGAATTTTGGGCCAGGCCTAGATTGCTGAGTGGCCCTATGGGGTAAAGAGTGTGGTCCAGTCTTCCCTGTTTTCTGTGTTGTCTGTTGATAAATTAAAATTGCCTGTTTTCCATTTCAAACTTGCTTTTAGAAGTAGATTTAAATACTTTCATGTTATATTTAGCCGTATGAGGAGGGACTTCATCAAGAGTTTAATCCTCTAACCTACTAGAGTACAAACACTTCAATGTGAAAAGGTCTATTTTTTTTGGTGGTGGTTGTGGTTTTTTCAGTTGCTACAGAACAAGAACGAACAGTTTGGGGTCATTTCCTGTCTTTGCCCTATGCTTCTCTACAGTCTTAGTTAATTGTTTCACCATCCTGTGTCTTGGCTTCCCTTCCAACCTGTTGTTGGCTAAGTCCAATTGGTTGATGTATGCCATCAGCTCTCTGGATCGTGTGTTGAGCAAAGAAGCATACAAGAAAGGAATTAAAAGAATTGTGGGGAAGGGAATGTAAAATTGTACCTATTATCTCAGGTTTCCTCAAGACTATGTAAAATTTCTTCAATGACTCAGATGTTTCTACCTGTTGTTTTAAAAGTGCTCTTCTTTGAAAGCATCTTCTTGACAGCTCCTTGACTTCCCAGGATCTGCTTGATCCTGAATTTGAGGTCAACCTTGTAGAAACACAAATCCAGGAGACCACGTTATGAAAAATAATGTCAGTGTTGTCATAATCATAACTGTAGAACTCAAAATGCCTGTTTCATAGATGAGTTTCTCTAGGCTACATCAGGTTTTCTAATGGACAATTGTTCTGGCTGCATCTCTTGTGATTTTTATCATAATTTGCAGTGAAGGAATGGGTGTCTATATTGTCTATTCCAGTGCTTGGAGCACAAGACCTTGCAGCTGTTAGAATAGCTTCCACAGTAGCTTAATAAACCGTGTCTGGTTTAGGTAACCTTTTAGGAAGAAAACAGCAACAGAACAGAACATTTCCTATTGTTGATAACGTTTGTTAAGCTGCAGCAGTGCTAACAATGCTGGGAGCCCTTGTAGAGATGTCACTCTGGTTTCTAGCAGCTGGTATCAACCACTATGTAAATTGGAGTGGCTTAGAAGAAGTGCCGTCAGCCCAATGCTGAAAACAGCTGAAATGGTGTTAACAGTAATGGGAACTACTTAGGAGCAAGTCTCCAGGGTGGACAAGGCTTAAGTAAGCTGGTGTTGGAAAAGGTATCTCCAAGGCACCCCAAGGTGCGTGCCATTTGCAGCAAAATCTGCACAAAAAATTTATGGGGAAAGCTGAGTGGAATAAGTACCCCACAAGCAATTTGTGATGGAACCTGATGGGTGTGATGAAAAGGAAGTGTAGCCACTGACTGGGGTGAAATAGGGAACAGAGCAATAGGTGACAGATGAGGGTAGCTGCTGAGTTTGCTCTGGGTTGAAGAAGTTTAGAAGTTACTGTGTGTTATCTGAGGATGCATAAACAAGTAACCTGGTAGTGATCCCGTTTAGTTGAAGGGGAAGAATCTGCTCTGTTGTGTTTGCATGTGATTGACTGCAATGGCAGCTACGTTTGGATTTCAAGTCAGAGCTAGAAATCACAGCCACGTCCTGGCCATGATCAAATTTAATAATGAGCAAACTTAGTAATGGCCAAATTTAATGACCTACCTTTTAACTTGTGGTTACCTGTGCTGAATCACTCTGCTTTGGCTCTAGTAATGAATTCATTCCAGCTTCATCTTTTTTTAAACAAATCAATATTTTCAGCACCCAACAATTAAGTGTTGCCTCCTAAGAGACCCAAGTGTAGACCCATCCTAAGAGAGAACACAAGACTCAGAGTCATGTCTGTCTGATTGGTTTTTAATTCAGTGCTGGAACAATCTGTTTACCGAGGCACTTTCAAGGTCACATGAAATTCACCTAACTTTGAAGTAATTTTCTTTCTTTTTGCTTCTTGCAAACTTCCTGTCATTCTGGACCTATTATTTACCACCTCCTCCTTCTGCAAGGAAATCCTCCATGTTTTCAACCCTGAGAGAATTTAATATTTTAAAGAAAATATCAGACAGATGAAAACAAAGCTCTGTTTGTAACAAGAAAATCCACCAGGCTGAAATGATTGCCCAGAAAAGGGGAAGTAGTTGAGGTATCAGACGCCTCAGCCAACACCAAGCACGTGGCCAAAGCACAGACCAAGCCAAAAAACAACAGAAGATTCTTCCATTGTCATGTGGAGACAGGTGAAGGAGTAAGTAGTCCAACAGGGCTATTTTATTTCTCCCATATGATTCTGTTGAATGACCCAAACCCTGATGGTCTTCTCCTTGGGTTCAGTCTTGTCTGGGTAAATGCCCCTATAGGAATAAAACTGCTGCAGACAGCACAGCATTTATCAGTAGATCAATAGTCAATTTATTTATCTTACTCACCTGCCAGCTGTCATATGTCAGCCTGTCTGCTTGCCTGGTTGTTATGCAAAATGCTGTCAGACTTTCAGCTTAAGTGATTTCTCTTCATACTTCTCTGGAATTAGATTTTTGTATATTTTTTTTCTTCTTTCTTACAGCAGTTTCATCCTCCGTCTAATTTGGAACTAGTATGAATCTATGGAGTGGAATTTTCTTTAAT
Organism: Calidris pugnax; assembly: GCF_001431845.1. Lineage (NCBI taxonomy): Eukaryota > Metazoa > Chordata > Aves > Charadriiformes > Scolopacidae > Calidris > Calidris pugnax. Next base: position 1,474,628 of record NW_015090763.1, read on the forward strand.
AGATGAGGGGGGGATGAGTGCCAGACTCTCACAGGAAACTAATTCTTGTAGGTCCTTTGAAAAGCTGAGCTTTGAAGACTGACTTCTTCGTTTTAGCCTAGACAGAGAAGAGACCAAACTGCAGGGGAAACAGCTAAAGGAATATTGCGCTGCTCAGCCTGGGGCTGTCTGGCATTTTGAGGGCACAGACTAGAAATAACACATCACTGACCCCACCATAATCACAGATACCGTGTCCAGACTCACATTAAGCCAGATCTGGCAGTAAAAGATAAGCATTATAGTGCTGTTGTCATGCTCGTGTCCTGCCCCCATGGCATTGTTTGCAGAGTCAAGGGCTCACAGTAACCTGGAAGAGCTATCACCTTGAGGGCTGGTGATAATTATTACTTTGTGCAGCCCAGGGCTAGGACAATTAGGCTGAGTAAAGAAAAGACGAAACAAAAGCCTTGAAACAACAGGTCTGTCTTAAGAACATTTGAGAGGATTCTGGAGGACTTTGGGCTGTTTCTGATGCTAACACCAAGGTTGTTTTTTACCTGGGCAAGGCCTCAAATCTGTCCAGCTTGATTCATGCTCATTTTTAACAGTTAATAACACTTGTCCACAACATACATAGGAGTGTCCAAACGTGTCTGTCTTAATGATTGTGAGGTGGTTGGATGGAGAAGGGTAGAGGCATGTCTAGGCAGATGTTATTGTATATACATCAAAATCCAAGAGAGCAAGAAAGCTCTGTCTCTGACTGGGGATCCTACTGACATCAGAGAGTCAATAATACGTGCAATACGGCAGGTAGAGGACATTAAGCAGTGCTTGTATCTTGCTGTTACTGAAGAGGGTGTTGCCCTTAAATGGCTGTGTCTGTTCCTCACCTCTGGGAGCAGTGGATGGCTGTTGAGATGTGATCTATAAAACAGATGAAGGACCACTGAACAGAAAGGAGCTGCTGCCTTCTCCTTGCCCAGTTCCCAGGGAGTGATGGGGCTGGTCCTGGCTGAGTGTGCACTCGTGAGTGGGATGCACCAACTGCCCTGAAGGGAATATCTCCAGCAGCAGGAGGTGTTGGGCTGTTGTAGTTAGCGTGACACAGGCTCTGTTCAGTGTCTTCCTGCTCTGCTTTTTTGCCTTTTTCAAACAGATTCTTTCTCGCTCATTGTTTAATGCATTTAATTTCTTTTTGGTTTCAAGCACCAGCCCTCGAGGTCTGTACTGAACTTGTTTCTTTCATTCACGTCCTTAGTTGTCTTGGCCATTTGAAGATGGGGGATTTAATTTGCTCCGACGGCCTCTCTCTTTCAGACTTCTCTCCCTGGGCAGAGACCTCATGCCCTTGGATTCTCCTACTGCTGGTGCAGTGGGGGGTCTGGGTGATATACCCATTCTAGGCTTTTGACTTTTTCTCCCTCTTCAGCATTTTTTCCCCCTTTTTTTCCGTTTCCCTCGAGGGGTCATAGTGCTAATGAGCACTGAGACATCCCTAGTGTCTCCCTCTGTCTCTGACATGCATGGCCTTGATAGCGAGCTCATTAACGCAGACTCTGAAGGGGCAAGTCTCTTCTCAGATATAGCCACATACAAATAAAACGTATCCCCTTTCTGTGACAGGGAGGAAGGCCTGAAATACGTGTACTGCCCTAAGGCAGTACTTCATCCCTCTATTTCCTCTCACCTCCCTTCCCCCTTTAGGCATTAGCACTTTCCTACCCCTTCCAGCCATTAGGAGAGTGGGCTCTTCAGAGCTTTCACCAGACATTAGAGAGCAGGCTCCTCTCCGCTGACCTGGCAGGCATTTTCCTGGGTATGTTCCACATTAGCATGGGCTGTCTACACTGGCGAGACACTAGAGCATAAACAAGTGCCTCTCCCCCACTACTCAGACGTTAGGTCATAGTTTCTCCTTATCCCGTCTCTGCATCAGGGATACAGGCTCTTCCTCCTTGCTAAGAGGTTTATCATCTTTCCGAAGCCCTTAAAAGCTTCCCCACTGGCAGGAGTTCAGGTCCTTGCTAGGGATTTCCCCCGAGGGTCAGAAGATTCTGCACTAATCCTAACCGTATCATGGGGTGCCATCATAATCCTGGTCAAGTCTTTGCAACTTTTTCACCTGGAAAGTGAGAGCGCAACAGTGCAGTATTTCTCTTTTATGAAGTGCCTTGAGACCTGTAGAGGCCTCACCGGTGCTTTCCAGGCAGTGGCATTGAGACTGTGCTGTCGCTGGTGGTTCTGAGGAGCAATGATCAGTGAAATGGCATCTGAGAGTGATTTCTGGGAGGAAAGATTTCAGTACCCTTTTGCACCTATCATCCATGAAGCTAAGGCCAAGGGAGAGCCTCCAAAGATTCACAGATTCAAAGATTCAGTGGTGACACATCACATACTTCAGGAGTTACAGGTTGGATTGTTCACAAAGGCCAGAGCTATACTGTTCCTTGCAAATACATTTATTATTTTTTTTTAAATCACTAGCCATCTGCATTACTATTAAGCCTATTTTCCAGAATTGTACCATAATCTTGGCCTTGGGTGCATCTTATAGCACAGAGTTCTACAGGTTGCATGGAAGTTTGCTAGTATTTACAGCGTTGCTTTCAATGTAGAATATTCTGGAACTGCAGAAGGCAAGTTTAAAATGTATTTGTGATCATTAATCAGGAAGCTTAACAAAACCATATCACTTGCTTGACCAGTCCCAACCAAATCAACAGCACACAAAGAGAGAATACAGCCAAATACTACACAAAACCTTAAAAAAAAAGAAGAAAAAAAAGCTTGAAAAATGTCACTAAGTAAATTCAAATAATGCATAAATTAGAGGGAATTGCAACTGGCTCATGGATATTCTATGAGCAGAAGATAAACATCTAAGTTAGTTGCATAAATTATTCATCATAACGTATTTGTTCAGCTTTTCTCATCAGCTATGAAAGCTACACATCCAAGCATTTGGAGAGGATAATAAACTGGGCTTTCACCTCGGTGATATGCCCTGGGAGTAGGAAGCCCTGGAGAGGGATGGTGTGCATGAGAAATGAGTGGAAAAAGTCTCCTTCACTATGAAGTTCTAGATGTGGATTCTGCTAAAGGCTTGTCTACTCTATGAATGGTGACTGGGACTGTCCCATGGCAGCTGGCAAAGTTGAAGATATGGCAATGATTTCTTTTAAATTCCTTTTGCCTCCTGCCAGTAGTGTCTTGAGATGATGTTGGACCTGATGTAAAAATTGAACCCACCATTCCTTCTTCACTAAAAGGGGGATTTCTTTCTATAGCAAGATTTGGCATTGCCACTCTAGTCAAGAATGATTAGAGCAACCTCTCTCTGTAGTGTCAGAGAGAAGCTATTTGTCTTTACTTTTAAGGGTTTCTCTATCGTTAAAATCAACTGTGGGATCCCCAAACATATCTATCTTTTACACTATTCTGGGACTGCAGAGAAAAAACCCCATAGTCTGCTCCATACAGTGAATATGTGGGTATTGGTAATGTACCCATTATCTGCAGACCCTTTTGGAGACAATGGTCTGTTTTCTCCACTCCTGGCAATAAGGTCCTGGTGTGTGGAGTTTTTTGGCTCGTGTTAAGGATTTTTATTTTTTATTTTGGCCTTTTGACAGAATTTTTTCTAAGAAAGACTGATGTTTCTGGGGATTTCAAGGTTTGACACTAATGACTTTTAGGATGTGGTAAGAGGGGTGTTTTGTTTTGGCATTTTCCCTTGGCTTGTGAAAGCCTGGGAGCTACAGAGGGGACATTAGCTCACGTGTAATGAGATATTTTGAAGTAAAAAGCTGGCACTTTGCTGTTTTGATGAATGCAACTGCTGTTAAGAAGCCTGGGGTGCTGTGATGGGGTGAAATCAAAATAAATAAATGGATAATTGTGTTAAGTAAAATAACCTAACACACATGAAGTGGACTGGGTATAGAATTAACCTGGGGAAAAAAGATTTGGTTTGTGATCCCGGGTTTACAACTGACTTGCAGCATCTCCTAAATCTGCCTGCACATCAGGTTCCCTACCAGCAAAGTGGGATTGCTGGTGCTGGTTGACACATGTTGATAGAAAGTGCCGTGTCAGTGCCAGATATTGTCTTTCCTATTATTTAAATGTAATTTTGGTCTTAAACCCAAGTTAGAGGAATAAGTCAATGAAAAGTGACAGGGAAGCTTGTGACTTGATTATCTGGGAGATAGCTTAAGATAGTGCAGGTGTATCGCAGGAGAGTAGTTATAAATAATATCCTTTCTTTTTTGAAGGCCTTGCTCAATATTTTTTCAAAGGCCATTAATAGGTTTCTCATCTTTTAGGTGCTCAGCTGGTGATGTATTTCAGAGGCCTGATCTTTAGATCGCAGGTGTGCAAGGTTTTCTCTAGGCATTTCCCTCTGTGTCATTTCAAAATGGATACCCACAATAAAGCGCTGCTTTTGCAAACATTAACTTTATTTTTCTCCCAGTTGCTATCAGCTTAAAGGAAGGGATTTGAAAATCGCTTTATAGGTTTTTTTTAAAAAAGAAAGAAAACCAAACACCTCCATTTTCATCCTGACCTCTGCTTATATCTGAATCGATCCTTTTAGATGGTTTATCAAGCGTATTGTTTTTCAAAATGATCTTTTCTGTACTCCCCGGTGATGAAAGATTAAGTTGTTTGGGGAAAGTGTGTTTCTTTCAGCCTTGCATTGCAAAAGCTGTAGCTACAAGGAAGGCTTGTGGACACAAGGGCATGGCAATGATCAGGATCTACAGTCTAACTGACCAGCTCTTTTGCTGACAAAAACCAAAATTTGCTGCTTTATGGAGAAGTGTAAGATCCCAAAGCACATGAGGCTGAAAGAACCAGGCTGCTTCATTTGTAGGGAAGTGCAACCCTCTGCCAGACACCTCTGGAGACTCTGATGCTGCCTCCTCATCAGCCCAGACCCTGATCCTCAAAGTGTGTTGTTATTGTGCAGTAATGTCTTGCTTTTCCTCTTCTCCTCCCCCTTCCCTTCTGTCTAGCCTTGTGGTCTCACGTGTGTATCCACGTGGGGGTGTCGAAAAGGATTGTCCCCTTCTCCATCCTCCTTCCCTGCCCTCAGTGGCTCTCCCTGCCCCTCAGGACTCAAAGCCTCACCCCTGTTGTGTTCCTGTGTTGTCACATAGGGAGTTTGCCCGTTGGAAGGTGAGGAACACAGCCATCGAGCGGAGGGACCTGCTCCACAATCCACTGCCCCTGATGCCTGAGTTTCAGAGGAGCATCCGCCTCCTGGGCAGGAGACCCACCACGCAGCAGTTCATTGATACCATCATCAAAAAGTACGGCACCCACATCCTCATCTCTGCCACCCTGGGAGGTAGGTGGCAACCGGGACTGTTTTCTTCTGCGGTGGGGTCAATGGTGGGGTGGTGACGGCACTGGATGGCACCTGCAATCCTTGGCCACCTTGACCAGCCTAGGTGGTCACGTAGAGCCAGGCTGCAGCTCCTCCAGTTAAAGCCTGTCTTGTCAGATGGTATGAAAACCCCCAGAGTACAAATAGCCTTTGGAAATGAATTCGCAGGGCGATGCGTGCGAGCTCAGCATCTCGGTACCTGTGCTCCTCTGACAACAGCATGTGTGAACCCGTGTGCCTCAAGATAAACATGCTTCATTTAGCCAAAGAGCCTGTCTGTCACCCCTGCGTCTCCCTCCTTAATTTAACAATAGAATGTGTTGATCCCTCTATTTTTTTACTTTTTTTTATTTCAGAATGAAAACAATCGCAGGAGGTAAAAACATCCCTTCTTGCTGGAACTAGAGGAATTTTAAAGAGCTCCATGAAAAGGGAGTTCAAGGAGCTGGGCAGGGGAGAGGCGGCCGAAGGCCTGTGCTGAATGCTTAAGTGAAAGCAGCAACATGGAGTAGACTTTAAAAAAAAAAAACAAAAACAAACAAACAAAAAAAAATCACAAAAAACCCAAACAAAAAAAAAACAAAAAACAAACAAACAAAAAACAAAACCCAAACAATCAAAACAAAAAAACCCCCAAAACCCACCAAAAAAACCCCGAAAAAAACCCTGTAGCTAAGTAAAATTCAAAATGTATACCCAGTGGGTGCAGAGAGGTTTACATGTGCAAGAAGAATATGTCAGTGATGGCATAAAACAGTATCATAGGGCCATTAATCCGTGTGTGTGTACTGCTGGTGGTGCTGCTTTAACAATTCAAGCACTCTGTATTGAAAAAGAGCAGTGAAAATCAACAATTCCTCTTGATATTTGCCTCTTTTTTTTTTTTTTTTTCCATCCGTTGTCCTATTTTCATCATTCCTTACCCCTTCAGGTGTGCATTAAATACTTTTCTTTTAAGAACTACTAATGGTAAGACAGATTCTGCGTGGTAAGGGGTCTTAATTTGAGTACAGCTTTTGTTGCTGTTGCTTCTTCTAATGTACCTGACCTCCAGCTTTGCCACATTGTGAAGTTTGTAGTGAACTTTGAGGAATTTCTGGCCATCTGTCTGTTCCCAAAGCATTCTGCAGACACTGGGATGAGACGAAGATGAGATTAGATGAGTGCATATGATTCATGCACAAATTAGGTGGTAGGTAAATTGGCTTGATTCCACCGAAGTCAAATGGCCTCTCGTGTGGCAAATGTCCTTCAAAGAACCTCAGGCTGCTCTTCCAGTCCAGGCATTCAGACTGTCTGCTCCATCAGCAAGAAATGTGAGAAAAAGCAGGTTTCCAGGCACTGAAGAGTACGAGTCACTGCCTGCATCAGGCCTTAATGAAGTCTGTGTAAAGATAAACTCCTTTTTATTGAGGAAATTACTTTTCAGGACCATATTTTACAGAGTCCAAGCCATCGAAGTAGAGTGAGAGGGTGGTTGGTGGTTTTTTTTGTGGATTTACTTTTCTTTCCATTGATATGCTTTTTTCTTCTTGCCACTTACATCTGTGAAAATTCAAAATAAGAAAGACCTTTGATGGTAAAATATATTTTTAATTTTGCCTGGCTGAGGTTGTGAATTATTCACAGTGGCTTGTTTCTTCTCCTGATTTTACAACACAACAATTTTAAATATGCAGAGGCTTGTAAGAAGAACTAGTGTTGGAGAGGAGTGCTAAATGCTCCATCAGCCCAGAGCACGGTGAGCAATGGTGGGGGAGAAAAGAAGGATTAATTTTGCCAACAGTAGTCCCAGAGAAAATGTAGATGAAGCTGAGCATGCATTATGCAAGGAGGACACACTCTAATCACAGTCTGTGGGCTAAACAATACCACTGGGACATGAAAGCAGACATGTCCTGGCACCCTTGCTCTCCCAAGACCTCAGGTCTCCTCAGAAAAGCTACAAGAATTCCACTCTGGATTACAGCAGTTTGTGAATCTAGCCTGATGTCTTATTAGGTTGCAAACAAGTGATAAACACACAGGAAATTGTTTTGCTTTTAAATGCCAGCTGTTGCATGGATCCCAGGAGGCTGGGTGATGGATCAGGCCAGGCCACCTCAATGCAGCAGCTATTTTCACACCTGGCCACATGAGGAACAGCTCTGATGCCTTTCAACCTACAGAGCAACCAAGTCCCACCTGGAGCCTAATAAAAAAAAAAAAAAAGAAACCAGCTCTGCTCCAGTTTAGTCCTGACCAAGGGATTGGTGAAGGGTCATTTTGAGGGCATCCATGCTCCAGGATGGAGTGCACAGAGCTGAGAGTCAATTTGCAGGGAAAGCCCTGAAGGAAAGACAACTTTGAACATAGCATCCGCTTAATAAACGAGAAATTAAGACTTAATAATGCATCAAAAGTCTATTAACCTCTCTTGATCTAAGGGTTGCTTTCTCATGCGCACTCTCCATGGGGATGCTGTGCTTTTCCAGGTCTGCACACATGTACACAGAATAGGTTTACAGAAACATTATTCTTGCTCAGCACCCTTCACTCCTAGGGACAGTATTTGTCCCTCAGGAGAAGTATCAATTAACTTTTGAGCTTTACTTTGCTCTTTTCTTCCTATTCTTCCCAGTGAAGGGGTCCAAATACCTCAGGGAGGAAAAATGGCAGCTGTTGTGTGGAAATCGCTGATCTCCACTCCCCTAGAGCACAGGTTTCTCTTGTCTGATGTCTGGGAGCTGCTTGGTGCCTGCTTGGTGTTGTCTGGGGATAAAAGCTAATGGTGGATCTCCTGGTGATCTGAAACCAGTGTCACTGCCTATTGAAATTCAGCCCACACGTCCTGGTTGCTCTCTGTCCAAGGGATCTCCAATCTCAGCATTCCTCTACTAAAATGAACTGGTCTGCACCGAAAAGGTCCTGATTTTTGCACCTTAGCTATTAAAAGAAGGCATGATATTTTTTTGAGTCTTCTGGAATTGAAGAATTGATACCTAGATCCCACAGGTTGCTCTGATAATCGCAGATAAAGGGAGATTAGTCCTAGCTCTTCCCTCTCCTTTCACAGCCTTATGAAATGGAGGCAAAGCATCGTTTATGTCTACAGCATCTCCATCTAGATAAATACTTACATTAGAGATACAAAACTTTTGGCACTAAATACAACAATTTCCCACTGACCCAGTCTATCTTCCCCCCGCCGTGCAGATGTCCTTTTGGTGGCAAACAAGATGCCTCATGAAAATTCACAGAAATCTGACCTTCCTTCAAATCCCCCTCTAAAACTCGCCTCAAAGATGAAACCTGAAAATGCGTTGACAGCAGCCAGGCATCTGGTGTGCGGTGACCGCTGTTCCTCGCACTAATCACACTCATCTCATTACCTTGTGCTTTGCCGGCTGTTTGCTGTACACAACTGTTGTGTCTCATCAGATACGTGGGGTTTAAATCCTCTGGGACAGGAACCATCTTTCTGCTGTTCGTGTGGATAGAGCCTGGTGTGACAGAGCCTTGATCCCTGCCAAGGTCTCCTCACGCCGCTCAACACACAAGAACGCTAACGGTGATAAAGGAAATCAAAGCTGGTCATTTTCCAGGGAAAGTGTTTTGTGTTTTTGTGAGAAGTAACAATGATGATACTGTTAGTACTACAGCTTTGATCGTGGTCAAAGAATAGCATGTTATTTTTAACAAAATATTAAAGAGGGAAAGTTTTGCATGCCAAACTTCTCCACTTAGCTCCCGTGAAGCCGATTAAAAGATTTCAACTGATCAATTCTTTTGATGAAAAGTATCTTCTTTCCACTAAAAATTTCAATTTTTCATCTCAAAGCCAAAAGCTCAGTCCTCAACATACCAATTGCTTGAAAAAACTGAAATCTAATAAAAATATTTTGATTTTCAGCCAGAATATTTTTGTTTTGTTTTCAGGCGTTTGGCTTGCAGATAAAAGCTGGCAAATTTCCAGGGAAAGCAAGGGGGAGGGCTTACTGAGGTTTGTTTCTTCTTATGCATGTATGCAATAAAAGAAATTATTTGGACAAATCAAACAGTGTCAGCTAATACATTTTTTTAAAGACAAATAAGTGCTTGTTCTCTTAAAAAAAATTTAAAAATATGCAAATATGCTGAAGAGCAAAATATTTCTTGGCCTAAAAAATGGTGGTGCATTTTTTTGACCACGCTATCATTGCCAGAGGCAATGATTTCATCAGAGGTTCATCTATCAAATCAGAACAAGTACCATTCTTCTCATTACGAGAGCTGTGTAGAAATGGCACATTCCTAGGTATCTATTATCTTCATTTATTAAAATCAGAACTTCAGATGTTAAGAATGCAGGAGGTTATTCTACCTTTTTACTCCTTCTGTAATGCCCCTTTAAGCATGAACTGGATTTTAATCTGGTTCATAAAGCACAAATTGAACTTTTAGGTAAATATTACTTCTCAACTTCATATCCTTTTCATATATCTTTTGTTAGACTCTAACGTTTAGGATGTTTGCTGCTATCAGGTCTTAACTGCTTCACTTCCAGATTTTCTGTGATTACTGGCTCAAAATCATCTCTTGTCCCTTATCTTACACAGTATTTTTTTGCTCTCCACTTAAATTCACTGAATTAAACTCTAGGAGATGGAAAAAAAAGGCAGCAAGACTGGCTGGTTTAACTTATCTTTCTCATTTGCTTTTTCCTCTTATTGTTCTCCTTCACTCAGCCCCCTGCCCTTACCCTTTTGGGTAAGGAACCTCACTGGAAGCTAAAGAGGTACAACTAGTATTTGATTGTCCTCTGTACCCACCTATTTGCAACTTAAATCATCATTTGTTCCTTCTAGAAATCAAGTCAGAGACAATTGTACAAAAGAGGGATTTTCTCTGGTCAGGTAAGTTGTCCCACAGGCACTGCCCACGGAGAAAAGTATTTCTCAAGTGGGGCAAAGGGTCTGAATCCTTCCCAACAGTTGTGGTAGAGTTATGGTGGCTAATACAAGTCCAAAACGTTATCTGCTCAATTCAGTGGAGCTGATCTACAAACGTGGTGGACATGGCCTTTCTGGCTGAATAGAGAAGGAGGCTCTTAAGCTCTACAGTGAAGTTCTGGAACTGGTGATGAAGGGTGTGTTCATTAAGAGTGCTTTAGGTGTTGGACTTTTCTTTCTTTAGGTGCAACACGTGACATCGTGTGTTCCTGCTAAGATGACCCTACGTGGCACTTTCCTGGGCCTTACTTAAATCTCTGTTTGTGTTTTTTTCTCCTGCTGCAGGAGAGGAGGCCTTGACCATGTACATGGACAAAAGCCGCCTCGACAGAAAGTCAGGAAACGCCACTCAGAGCGTAGAAGCGTTGCACCAGCTTGCTTCCTCCTACTTTGTAGACCGTGATGGCACCATGAGGAGACTCCATGAGATCCAGATCTCTACCGGAGCAATCAAGGTACTGTACCTTGCCTTAGGAAGAGAAAGAAGATTGTGTGTCCGTACCAACACTGTAGGGATTTTGGGGCAGGACTTTGCCAGTCAGGTGTGATGGCTTTTTTGATGACAAGTTGTTTTGTTCCTGCACTGATTTCCCAGGGAAAATTGTACTCTTACCAACCTTACTGAAGAATTGATGTCTCCAGGGCCAGTAAATATCTGGAAAGAGGTGAGCATTCAGTGTGAAGGTTAGGTAGGATAAGAGATTTCCACTATGTGTGGCAGTGACCCCTGGAAAGGAGAGAGGGAACAGATAATCCAGATCAGCACTGGAGTTTGGAAGGGAAAGGCAGGTCTGTGAAATGGGCAACCCCATGCAATCCAGAAGTGTTTTCCAGTTGTGGGTGTAAGACTGCTGAACATCTCTCAGATGGATTGGCTACAAGAAAAGGTGAAAAACTCAGTGTGGCATCTGGAATGAAACAGGCTGAGAGACAGCTTGAGGGTTGCAGCAGGAAGGAAGGGGAGCTGCTCAGAGCATACAAAATAAGGGAAAATGGCTCTGCAGACAAAGGCTGTCTTCTCCGAAAGCAATCATCCTATACTGGGGAGGGATTTTATTGTTGCAGAGTTCACTCCAGGGAAGGCGATGTGGATGGAGTCGTCATTGTTAGCCATTTCTGAAAGGTTTCAGCTCTTGTTATTGTTCTGTGGTGTCTCATGGCTGAGTCTGTTCCCTTCTGGATGGGAAATCGAATTGAGATATTGAAACAGTGACAGCAGATAATTACCCTTTGTGAATTCAGGAAGGGCAGCTCTCCTCCATGGCGGGAAACCAACAGCAACAACCACAGCAACAGCACTGCAGGTCATCTGTGCCTCCATCTCTCCTCAGCACAAGGATGGTGCGCACATATGCTGTGGGAGCACTAGGCACCATTGTGGGCTGGCAATCCATCTCTGTATCTTGCTTTCCAATAAGAGAAGCCAGGGAATAATTCCTCTACTGGCTTCTGATGTTCTCCAATGGAGAACCTCTATGAGAAACATCAATCTGCAGGACCTCATTGCCAAGCCCAGAATAACATGCAGTACCATAAAGAAAGCAGATACAATTCACTCTCTTTTTTCAGCTTGTGAGTCTGCCAAACATTAGCTGTGTCTGTCCAGTGTGGGGTATTTTTTCTCAATTAGGGAAAAAATGCGTTTTGGATTGCATCAGCTGGTGACAAGGGGTCATTATATCACAAGGTCTGAACCTGCCTGGGGAACGTGTGATGCTACCATTGAAGGGGACACTCTCTCTCTTTTCTACATCCTCCACAGGTAACAGAAACTCGGACTGGCCCCCTGGGCTGTAACAGCTACGACAATCTGGACTCTGTGAGTTCTGTCCTTCTGCAAAGCACTGAGAGCAAACTCCACCTGCAAGGTAGGGCACAGGAACGAGGTGGTAAGACAAGGCATGGAGTTGGGGGGGAGAAATAAGAGAGGGGTGGCCTTTTTTCTAGCCTTTTCCCCTCCTTTCTTGGCTGTGATTGCTGCCTTTGCTTTAAGTTCCCTGAAACAGGACCGGTGGCTTCTGGTGGCTTCATAGGATGCTCAGCAGAGCCAGGGCTTGACAGAGACTAAGCTAAAGGTGCAAGGAACTGCATATTGGACACCAGTAAAGTGTATGGGTGCCCACTAGCATTGAATTTTGATGGCCTTCTGTGTATTATACCTATCCTGATATAAATAAGTGTCACCTTTTCCATTAATATTGGAGGGCCATTCTCTCCACGTCTCTCTTTGTCCCTCCCAAATTACTGATATGTGTAAGAGGTTTGCAGATCAGCTTTTGGGACTCTCTAATGACTGTAATCTTTGGGAAAAGTCACAGAGGTTTTATTTGGATGCTGGAAGCCATGGCTTCAGTCCCAGTTGGGGAGCTAGTCCAGAAGTCAACAGATAGAGGTCATGACTGAATTAATAAGTAAATACATGCTGGTTAGCAAGAAGTCAACTTCAGTAGAAGGAGAAAATTCACTGGGTGTGTAATTTACTAAGGTTATTCCCAAGTTTTTGACAAAATAAGGAAATGTGGGATTTAATTGCTCATTTGCCCAGATGGTTTTATTTCTGGAATCCTTGTACTTGCACAAATTTTAATTTTTCAGATGAATGGGCTACGTTACATCTTCCGCTTTGAGTATAATTTGGCAAGTGCTGTTTTAATCTTGGTTTCACGGAAACTGGGTTTCATTTACTGAGTCATGTTGTGGATATATTATTATTGTTATTATTTGCCTTTAAAAATAATAGGCAGGTTGTTTTCACTATTCCAGTGTTTATGTAAATCACTTAGTTCTGGTTCTTACCTAATTAACAATAAACAATTTGAGGCTTTTTATATATTGTGATGATGACTGCTGGTAATGAAAACCCAACACATCAGATAACTAGGTAAACAGCCAAATAAGCAGAGAGCTCTGTTTATAGGCAGACAAGCTGGTAAGTAGGTAAATCAATAGATCTCTATTGGTGATCTGATCCTACAAGAGAGGAGAAAAAGCAAGGTGCCTGGGAGGGGGAAAAAGGTGGAGAAAGAGGGAAAATTTACGAGAGAGGGGGGATATAAGGTGGACGAGGCTGTGATTTCTGATGGGAGCAGGCAGAGAACCTCAAAGATCAACCACAAGTGGGTTTCGTGGAACTTCATGGCATAAATCAGTGCAGAGAGAGGCCAGACCCAAGCCAAGGGAGACAGCAAGGGGAGGAAAGAAGGTAAGAGCTCTTCCTAACAAAACAAAGCGACCTTGAAAGCTACACCTGAGTGTTTTCCACCTAATCTGGAGTGTGGTTCTTGGGATAATTACCCAGGATCCTTCCTCTGCTCTGAGAGACCTCATTAGGAATTAGTCACAGGGCTGCAGGTAATGGATCGTGACCGAGTCTCCTCTGATCTGATTAGCAGCCGAGCATGAGCTGCTGACAGAAATCCATGTTGCTACCTTCGTGTCACTCTGGCTCCGGGGCCAGCTCAATAAAAGAGCAGCATCTTCGTGACAGGGAGAATTTCTGTTTCTGAACTTGCTTGCTGCTGCCCAGCCCTGAGAGTTGTGGTTTCAAAGATTTTACGAGATGCAATGGTGGGACCCAGAGCTAAGGTACCTTCACACCTGCACGTAGGGTTTGGGAAGGTCAGCCAGCCTGGAGATTTCTACCTTCACACCTTCCCTGGTTTGGGAAGGTCAGCCAGCCTGGAGATTTAGGGGAGGACCTGGATGAAAACCAGGAAACCACAGCGTAGGGTGTCCAGTTCTGCACCTGAGGTTACACGGAGAGAAAAGCACCACTAACCAGTATCTGTATGGACCCAGTACATACGTTCAGACGCCTGCAGTGGGGTATATTCAGAGGTACATTGATCACAACAGCTCAGAAGGTTTCCCTTTCTCCTAGCACTACCTGGGCACAGGTTCTCTGTCCCATCCGTGGGAGGGCTGTGCAGTGATGGAGCCTCCCCTCTCGGGACACGTGAGATCCTGTTGTGGGGGATCTCACAGGTGACTGCACTTACTTTATATCCTTCTGTCCCTGCCACCAGTACAAACCCATCCCTTCCCTGCCTCCGCCTTCAGTGGGGCTGATGCACGAGCTGCCTGGAAAAGGAGTAAACCCGAGCGTGGGAGGGGAAGATGCCAACAGCTCTGCAGCACTCTGGTGGGAAACAGGAATTTGCGTTCCCTGGAAAAGTGTCCTAGGCTGAAATTGGAAATTTTGAGTCAAAAAAGAGCAACATCCTGAAAAGTTTCAGGAAATTAAAATCCCAGAGACATATCCTCTTGGGCAATGTGACAGTATCTGTCAATATTGCCACATTGGACTATTTCAATAAGGTAAAATCCTTCTGTGCTATTCTAAACATTGTGACATTAAACAGGAATTATTGCATATTAGGTAGTTTGTTACGTCAAATATGGCAATAGAATATTAAAATTTACATTACAATTAATATTAAAATCCTTGCCAAGATGGGCAGAGCAGTAATGGCTACACAAAAGATTTCAGCTTTTCAGTGAAACAAAATGAGGAAGTACGAAATATACATTTAGACCTTTCCCTGTCAGAAGTGCTTTTGGAGTGAACGTACTCTCACAAAATGCTTCAATGAAACTGCATTTTCAACAGAGAACTCTTCTGTAGAAAATGTTTCAAATAGCTCTAATTTAGAGCTGGGGAAATTTACCTCTTTTAATGCAGGAAGCCTTTTATATACAGTCCAAATCCAAACATCTCTCTCTAATAGTTTTTCTCGGTGAATTAAGGACATGTTCCCTTGTCAGAGACTCCATATTCTGCCTGTAGTTATCTAAGACAAACCTATACCAAATCTGTGCTGCTCTTCATTTTTAAAGAGGAACTTTATGCTTTACAGAGTGGCAGAATTCCTCCTCCTGGTCAATAAGGTACCTTCAAAACTAAGATATTCTCCCTAGCACTTGTCACCAGCAAAATTACCTTCTTGCATGTATTACCAGCTCCTGAGGCTGCTGTGGAGGACGAACCCATTCCTTGCACACCCTAGCTTGGACTGAGGTGTTCATCCCATGAAAATGGTCCAGTATCTCAGTCTTTAAGACCAGGTTGCCCCCCTGCTTGGCTGCTGACATGAGGTTGCTTTATCAGGAGACAACACTGAAAGATTAATTTATTTTTTTTTTTAATAATGTTTGCAATATTTAAAGAAAATTCTTGGGGAACAAAACAGTAGCTTGCTATGTTTTGTTAAGGTCATGGTGGGCAGCAGGGCTTTTTGAGCCAGCATGGCCAGCTGCAAGCTGCTCTGTGGGGCTGGTGTGCTGTTAGAGTCCTTGGGACTGCAGCTTTCCTGCTCTAAAGGTGGCAACCAAAACACCCCGAGCAGTGGTCCCGATCAGAATGGCCTTCTTACAATCTCATGTTTATAAAGCTTACCTTAAAAATGATTAATCTCACCTATGCTTTACTGACAGCTGTAATCAATTTCAGCAATACTTAGTCACAGGGCATGGTACAGAACTACATATGAATGATGGAGGGTACCAGGATGGAGTGAGATGCTACTGGCCCAGTACTTGTCAAATATCTTGCTAGGATCTGGTCACAAGGATGCTCAATACAAACCCAAAAATATTGCTATTAATCTGCCTGTGTCTAGGTATGATGTATTTATATATGTTAAAGTACAAAGGTAGAAGCAGGCATGGATGTAATTGAGTAACCCTACAACTGATTTCTTCCACAAGAAAATTCCTGGCTGGAAGATCTCCAAATTGTCTGTGATCCCTACAGCACGTTTGTAGTTTCAAAG
This sequence comes from Calidris pugnax, assembly GCF_001431845.1. Lineage (NCBI taxonomy): Eukaryota > Metazoa > Chordata > Aves > Charadriiformes > Scolopacidae > Calidris > Calidris pugnax. Next base: position 1,490,746 of record NW_015090763.1, read on the forward strand.
TTAGGGCTTTGTGCTGGGTGCACACGCGTGTTTCAATGAGTAGCTGGATTTGTGTGTCGCTTATTCCTGGTCTAAGCACATATTTGGGTGTGTGCTGCTTGTTAAATGCTACAATTAACTGCTTGGATTCCAGCAGAACTGCTTACCCGATCAAAGTTAAGTATTTATAAATATGTTCTGTTGAATTTGTGCTCAGTGTACAGGGGGTCTGATTACCTCTTAAACACGAGATTATTTCTTACAAGAGAAGGTTATCCTGGAAGTGTTTTTTTAGGAGCCATGAGTTTTATGGACAAAAAGCAAGCATCCACACGAGGCTCTCTGTAGTGTAGGATGGGACCATGTTATGAGTCAGAGATTGCAGGGTATTAATGTTCCTACATGAGCTGAGATACACAACGGATGTTTCTTGTGATTGGAAGGACTTTCCCTGAAACTTAAGGTGTTTTTTTAGCCCCTCTTTTTTAACTTTAGATGCTTTTGGAAAGTCCAGATATCTGGACTTTCCCCAGAGAGAAAAGTCTCCAAATCCAGTATCACTTGTAGCTGGGACCAGACAGCATGTCAGTGCTGTTATCTAAGCTAAAATTCGAAGGGAAAATATGGTGAACTGAAGAGTCTGCAGGCATTTGGGCCTCATATTCAAAGGCTGGAGGAGCAACGAGGGCGGGTTGCTCCTCCATGAAGCAGAGTGGAAAGATTTATTTGTGGGACTTGGACCATGAATAAATGGGGTCAACACACATCAAGAGGTCCAGCCCACCTCTCCTGTGATCTTGCAAGCTCACTGAGTACAGAACCCCTCAGGGTCTCCAAGGCCCTTTTGTAGATCTCAGTTCTCCAGTAGTGCTGCACTTTCCTTCTATCCTGAAGGAAAGACTTGGACCCTGGCAGGTGGGACCATCCCTAATGTCAATGTTAAGGCTTGAAAAGGGATCATTCCTCTGCGGTGGTTTCTTCAGATAAATCCCCAAAAGAGACTGAACTTCTGTCCTTCCTGAAGACAACAGGAGAAAAGATGTCGAGAGGCATTTCAGGAAAGACCCAGGGGACCTCAAAATGCTGATCCTCATTAAACCGTGGGATGCTGTAGACTGTTTTCAGCTCCTTGCATTTTCACTCCCTTCCCCACAACAACACTGCAGACACAGTGCTTTCAAATGCTGAGCTTGAAATCCTGCCTTGTGCAAGGGTCACAAATGCCCTCTCCAGCTGAAGGTTGCTCTGCATTCATCCTGCCTGGAGGCTGCCACTGCTCCATGCTTGGCTACGAATTAGGTCAGACACCAGGGCAGCTCCCTGCCACCAGGCATGGTGCTCTCAGAGGCAGGAGGGGAGAGGAAACAGAGGTCTCTGTGCCTTCAGCACCCTATGAATCCCCCCCAGACTTGGTCTTCCAGAGGGACCTTGTCAAGGCTGGAGGTGTCTCTGTGGAACCAAAAGCGAAAGGGTAATGGGGGTCCCTGGGGCACTGCCCACCACTTTTCTCTTGCCCGAGGTGAACATGACCCCTCACAGAGATGGGCCTGAACTCCTGAAAGGAGTCACAGCCTTTCCTGCCCTTCCTGCGCGGCCTCATCCTCTGAATTATTGTCTTATTTTCATTCCACTCCAATGAGCTGTCAGCCACAGATACAGTAATTCAGCACAATGGAAACACAAACAGATGGGTAATTGACCCGCCTGCCTTCATTACACTGGAGTTCAGCGCTGCTGTTCGAGCCATAAACTCCTTTATCTGCCACTCCGAAGTCCCTGGGCCTTTTATGAGGGAGGAGAGCGGGGCCTGGCTTCCCACAAAACACTCTCTCAGAGTTACCGTCGTCTCTGCCTCCTGCGCCGTGGATGCTGACCGAGTCTGACAAGCAGGACTCACCAGGTAGAAGGAAACAGCTGTGAACCCTGGGGGACATCTGTGGGGAGCCTGAAGGCAGGGGCTGGAGAAGGACAGGATGGAAAAACATGTACGTTCTACACAGGGCAAACACTTAAACTGTTACCGTGTCCTCTGGTACTCATGCGAGCGTGCGGCTGCACAGACGGATGGATGGATACACAAACACTTGCTATGGAGAAAGGGACATGGGGATAGATCTCTCAGCTAATGTAAATCTTCAGAGCACCACTGAATTCATCGGCACTAAATCCATTTGCACTTTTATAGGATTTGGCAAGTAGCCTTCCTAGCAGGGAGCAAGCTGAAAAGAGTCAGGTACCCAGCTCCTGTATTTGTCCTGTGGGAGCTGGGCACTTAACTCTGCAAGGCTCTTTTATAAATTCTTCCTCACATTATTTTCCTTTCTTCTGCTTTCTTTCCTTTCTTCTTTCCTCTTTCAGCATGTAGTTTCCTTGTTTCTCTGGTACCAAACCTATTTAGTCTCTCTCAAAACAGCATAATGCTCATCACTTCTGAACCAGCACTTGGTTGTAAAGTATCTAAAAAAAAACCCAAACCCCTAAACCAAAACCCTACACCTGGGAATAAGGGAGGCTTTGCATTCAGATGCTGCCCACTGTACTGGGATTTAGGACTGGGATGAAAAAGGTGCACTGGGTGTTGGGAAAGGGGAAGTTACTTGTCCCCCTTCTCCCACAGAGCAGATGCTCTCAGCTAACTCACTACTTGCACTGGAGGCATTCAATTTGTACCCCACCTTCCTGACTCATGACAGCTCCGAGAGAAATCTCCCAGCAGCTCTTAATTCCTCAGCATCACTTTCCCAAGCTGTTAATGAAACAGGTTTTGAAACGAAGAACAGATACCTGAAATGACTTTTTTTCCTTTTCTATTTTTTTTTTTTCCCCCACATCCCTGCCTCTCGTTCTTGTGACAGGTCTCCAGATCATCTTCCCTCAGTATTTACAGGAGAAGTTTGTCCAGTCTGCCTTGAGCTACATCATGTGCAATGGCGAGGGGGAGTACATCTGCCGGAACAGCCAGTGCGGCTGCCAGTGCGCGGAGGAGTTCCCGCAGTGCAACTGCCCCATCACCGACATCCAGATCATGGAGTACACACTAGCAAACATGGCCAAGACCTGGACAGAAGCCTATAAAGATCTGGAGAATTCAGGTAACTGAGCAAAACATGTTCGCTGATTGATTTGTTTCAAACAACGCACGTCAGATTATACCAATTAAGAATCCTTTCTTCCCTTAATGTAACATATCCAGTTTGGATAAACAGCTAGAGGATATTGAACCCAAAAATGTGATCTTAGTCTTGAGAGAGTGTCTTTTTTTTCTCTGTAGATGTACAGACAAAAACACACGCCACATAATTCTATATATAAGGGAATATTTTCCATGGAAGAGTTTGTTTGATTAAAAACCTGATTTTTCATACTAAACCAGCTCAAAATCTGTCTTTAATAGTTCTACAGAGAAACTTCCACAATATGAATGATGCAGAAATTGCTTTTCAGATTTGCATGAATGATTTATTCTGCTTTGGTGAAAGGCAATTCACAGAGAGAGAGCACAGGCCAGATGACACCTCATTTGAGAGAGAGAGGAAGGAAAATGACTTTTCTCTGACGGTGCTGATGTCTGCTGGTGTGAATATTCCTCTTCTCCAAGTGTGATGCTGGGGATGTCAGCAGACTCTGTGCCACATCAATGCTGGTAGCACCCATAGTAGGTGTGCAACTTTGCTCTAAAGGGCTTGAGGTAGGAAAGAGCAATATTATCAGAGCAATTACACCCTTTCCTTTAGCAAGGGGCCTGCCTACCCTGCACCCACACCAGCACTGAGCAGAACTTGTGCTGCCTCTCATCTTGTACTGTTAGCCAGTTATCTTCCAACACATTTTCTTTGATGATTATTGTCATAACAGTCCAGGTCTCCATCTTAAGAAATCAAACTATGAGAAAGGGACCGTCTAGCTTCATTCAAGGCACTGAACAATTCTACTTCAGAAGCCTTCCCAGCAGCAATTTCTTTCTTCGTGTTGAAGATCCCCTTAATGGCCCAAATGAAGCAGTCTAGGATGTTTCCTCAATGGGCTCTTGAGGGCTGCTTCATCCTTCAGTACGTGGACCCTGCTGGTGTGTTGCTGTTGCACTGATTCTTATGTCCAACCCATGGTGTCAACTTGGTCCTCAGCTGAACAAAGTCAGAGTGGTAGTTAATGGCCCAAGGCTGATGGCCATCTTGACAACTCCACCCCCCAATATACTGTGAGGAGCCAAAAGGCTGGGGCAGTTCCAGAAGTAGGTCAGTAGCTGAAGAGGTCAGTGGCTTTCTGGGAGTCTATAAATTCATGGATGAGATGGGTACACCAGGGCACACCTGAAATGTGAATTTTGGAAGCTTCTGCTAGCTCAGTACTACAACATCAATGCTGGTAGCACCCATAGTAGGTGTGCAACTTTGTTCTTAAGGTCTTGAGGTAGGAAAGAGCAATATTATCAGAGCAATTACACCCTTTCCTTTAGCAAGGGGCCTGCCTACCCTGCATCCACACCATCACTGAGCAGAACTTAATCAAGAGCTTATCCCTGTGCTGCCTCTCATCTTGTAGTGTTACCCAGTTATCTTCCAACACATTTTCTTTGATGATTATTGTCATAACAGTCCAGGTCTCCATCTTAAGAAATCAAACTATGAGAAAGGGACTGTCTAGCTTCATTCAAGGCACTGAGCAATTCTACTTCAGAAGTCTTCCCAGCAGCAATTTCTTTCTTCGTGTTGAAGATCCCCTTAATGGCCCAAATGAAGCAGTCTAGGATGTTTCCTCAATGGGCTCTTGAGGGCTGCTTCATCCTTCAGTACGTGGACCCTGCTGGTGTGTTGCTGTTGCACTGATTCTTATGTCCAACCCATGGTGTCAACTTGGTCCTCAGCTGAACAAAGTCAGAGTGGTAGTTAATGGCCCAAGGCTGATGGCCATCTTGACAACTCCACCCCCCAATATACTGTGAGGAGCCAAAAGGCTGGGGCAGTTCCAGAAGTTGATTATTGTCATAACAGTCCAGGTCTCCATCTTAAGAAATCAAACTATGAGAAAGGGACTGTCTAGCTTCATTCAAGGCACTGAGCAATTCTACTTCAGAAGTCTTCCCAGCAGCAATTTCTTTCTTCGTGTTGAAGATCCCCTTAATGGCCCAAATGAAGCAGTCTAGGATGTTTCCTCAATGGGCTCTTGAGGGCTGCTTCATCCTTCAGTACGTGGACCCTGCTGCTGTGTTGCTGTTGCACTGATTCTTATGTCCAATCCATGGTGTCAACTTGGTGCTCAGCTGAACAAAGCCAGAGTGGTAGTTAATGGCCCAAGGCTGATGGCCATCTTGACAACTCCACCCCCCAATATACTGTGAGGAGCCAAAAGGCTGGGGCAGTTCCAGAAGTAGGTCAGTAGCTGAAGAGGTCAGTGGCTTTCTGGGAGTCTATAAATTCATGGATGAGATGGGTACACCAGGGCACACCTGAAATGTGAATTTTGGAAGCTTCTGCTAGCTCAGTACTACACAAACCAGGGTTACTGGCAGTGCCTGCCAGCACAGCTCTGCCACTAGTTAAGTGTTACTGGTTGCTACTTCTGGCCCAAACCAGAGTTAGCACAGCTCTGCCACTAGTTAAGTGTTACTGGTTGCTACTTCTGGCAGAGGATCTTCACACAAGTTGCTCAAGAGCCACATGTTGGCCACCACTCATCAAACCCCTTTAAATTCCCAGGGGATCTAACCCAGACACTTAGAAGGTGAGAGCCCTATGGAGAGAGAAGAATTACAGTCCCACAGTGATTGTTTTACTGTTACATTCTGTACTTGTTGCACTTGATCTAGGCAAAGACTGTGGTAGATAATTATATTCAGTCTCCCTTCCCTTGAGATTTCAACAGAGGAAGGTGTTTTTCATTTGCCATGTTAAAGTGACACATTGCAGTGCAATTCTCTGCTGTGCTGTAGCCATATTCCACCCAGGGCTGGAGGCTTTTCAGGGCTAGACGGAGTGATTATCTTTATGTTTGAAGCTGCTGCATCTCATTCATCACTTTGTTGCATCATGCGTGAACTTATCCTTTGAGATGAAAGTTGCTATCACAAAAGAATGTAGTATTAGTATTTTGCTTCTTTGTTTTAATAAATATTCCCAATAACTAGAGGATTTTCTTCATAATGAACAGCAGAAACGAAATCTCTAATGACATCTGAAGGTTTTTCCAATAAAGTGGGCTGAAAGGCACATGAGTGCTGTGAAAGCAAATACCATTTGCACGGGAAGCTGCTGATAGCCTAAAAGATCTATATTCTCTTTCTGATCTGTGTTGGATTCCTACATCAATTTGAAAAAAATCATGTGGGGCAAATCAAGAGTTGGTGGGATTTGGGAGAGCATCTTCAAAGTCAAGGAGGCTGCAGTGAACTGATGCTGCTTTAAATCAGCTCAGGAGCTCTCCCTTAGTCCAGTGCTTCATTGCTCATGTGTAAATTGAGAAAAATAACACTGCCTGATTCTTGGCATTTTAGTACAGCTGGCCAAAAAATTCTGTGCTGGGACCACGATTCTGGATTTTAAAACAGCCTTTTGATTAAAAGTCGTGAGGTGGTTTTTTTTGCAGTACTATTGCTTTTTTGATGAAAACATGGTATCATTTTTTTAACTGAAAAGGCAAGCGCTGGAAAAATGAAAAGTTCTGGTTGCTACTTCTGGCAGAGGATCTTCACACAAGTTGCTCAAGAGCCATATGTTGGCCACCACTCATCAAACCCCTTTAAATTCCCAGGGGATCTAACCCAGACACTTAGAAGGTGAGAGCCCTATGGAGAGAGAAGAATTACAGTCCCACAGTGATTGTTTTACTGTTACATTCTGTACTTGTTGCACTTGATCTAGGCAAAGACTGTGGTAGATAATTATATTCAGTCTCCCTTCCCTTGAGATTTCAACAGAGGAAGGTGTTTTTCATTTGCCATGTTAAAGTGACACATTGCAGTGCAATTCTCTGCTGTGCTGTAGCCATATTCCACCCAGGGCTGGAGGCTTTTCAGGGCTAGACGGAGTGATTATCTTTATGTTTGAAGCTGCTGCATCTCATTCATCACTTTGTTGCATCATGCGTGAACTTATCCTTTGAGATGAAAGTTGCTATCACAAAAGAATGTAGTATTAGTATTTTGCTTCTTTGTTTTAATAAATATTCCCAATAACTAGAGGATTTTCTTCATAATGAACAGCAGAAACGAAATCTCTAATGACATCTGAAGGTTTTTCCAATAAAGTGGGCTGAAAGGCACATGAGTGCTGTGAAAGCAAATACCATTTGCACGGGAAGCTGCTGATAGCCTAAAAGATCTATATTCTCTTTCTGATCTGTGTTGGATTCCTACATCAATTTGAAAAAAATCATGTGGGGCAAATCAAGAGTTGGTGGGATTTGGGAGAGCATCTTCAAAGTCAAGGAGGCTGCAGTGAACTGATGCTGCTTTAAATCAGCTCAGGAGCTCTCCCTTAGTCCAGTGCTTCATTGCTCATGTGTAAATTGAGAAAAATAACACTGCCTGATTCTTGGCATTTTAGTACAGCTGGCCAAAAAATTCTGTGCTGGGACCACGATTCTGGATTTTAAAACAGCCTTTTGATTAAAAGTCGTGAGGTGGTTTTTTTTGCAGTACTATTGCTTTTTTGATGAAAACATGGTATCATTTTTTTAACTGAAAAGGCAAGCGCTGGAAAAATGAAAAGTTCATCTTTGAAAGAGGTGTTTGAGGTGGCCGTTTCGCTGCGACACCACCATTCTGCTCCAGAGGCTGGACCTTCTCTGCCCTGAGCCACCTGCGGTGCTGAGCCATTGCCAGGGGACTGCCTGCAGGACTGGGTGACTCTGCAAAAAGGGGGGGGGTCTTGTTGCTTGATGAGAGATGTAGTCCTAGCTATCATCAACATTTTCTGTGCCGATAAATAAAATAAAAATAGATGCAAACAGCCTTATTAGTTAATCGGAAATTCTCAGGGTTAAGAATGAACTATTCCCAGAAAGATACAAGGCTTAGACAATGCAGCCATAGTCTTGACTGGGGCCTCCAGGGATAGTTACAAATAAATATAAATGAATAATGAAGAAGCGATTCTTTTTGGAAAGTATTTTTTCACGCCACCCCCCTTTTCTAAAACAACCCCATCCAGCTTGTATTTTGCTCATTTGTTTTCCCCCCAACGTTGCACTGCAGTATCAAGATGCGCACACTGCGCTGAAATTTCTCCCTTACCCGTCTCTATGAAAAATGTAGCACATTCATCATCAGAAGGAAAAAAAAAAAGCTTGGTCTTTTGCACAAACAGGCTTTTGAGGAAATTGATTTATAAGGGGCGGGAAGCAAATGCAAGGCTTTTACTGCTGAAAGGTACCAGGAGTAATCAGCATGGTCAACAGAAGCAATTATACATGATGATAGTTTCAGAGGACCACTGAACAGGAGAGAATCATTTTTGGGGAGGAGAAGGGCACTGAAAGCAGCATTACGAATGGAGTGAAAACCTGAGAGATGATTAAAAAAAAAATCTCTCAGTTAACTTTGGGGAAGAAAGGAAACAAGCAGATGTCCTGTGGATCTTGATAGTGCAATGATGATAATTATTTTTATTAGGTGCTTGGTTTCACCATGTGATGAGTAGGACATGAACATCCTTTTACCATCTATATAATGATGGTACTGACTAATGCATAGATACTCTTTGTTAGGAAGTTAAGCATGAACTGCAAGTTGCTGAATAATAGGAAATCTGTTATGCAAATATATATAAGCTTTGTAGAATAGGTTGTAAATTATCTGGTCTGATTTTCTCCAATAGTTCTATGGATTATTTCTTTTTCTGAAAGGATATCAGCCTTTACAAAATTTCATTTTTTATTCACTTTTTTCCTATTGTCCTCTTCCTGCTGAAAATGGGATAAAGGAATTAAAATTAAAAAAAAAAAAAAGATTAGGAAAGGAAGAAAAATATTGTAGATAACTTACAGGAGAAGATGGCTGCATTTCTTGTTGGATATTTTGTGGGATTTATAGCAGGGCCGTAGTCCACCCCTGTCTAGAAGCAGGACTACCACCAGCCCTAGATCAGGTCAGCACGGTTTTGTCTGGCAGAGTCTAAAAGGAAAGATTCTTCTACATCTCTGGGCAGCATGCTCCAGTCTTGCATTACCTCCAAGTGAAGAAGTTTTTCAATAAATCATTTTAAGTTCTCAAGCTGCAAACTGCCTATTACTCCTCGTTATGTCATCTGTCTCTAATAAGAAGAGTTTCTCTCTTCCGTATTTGTAAGCACCATTTAAGCAGTTGTAGGCTGTAATTAGATTGCCCCTTGGCCTCTTCTTCACCAGATGAAACAAGTGCAGCTCCCTCCACCTGACTTGTGCTCCAGGCCCTTGACCACCTTGGTAGCCCTCAGCTGGGCCCTCCCCAGTTTCTTGACACTTGTCTTTAATCAGCTGTCCCTAAAAAAAAACGTAGGTGCAGCCTCAGTAGTGGCAAGAAGAGGGGAACACCAACCTACTGGACTTAGCCCAGTACGCAATTTGTCTTGTTTGCAGTGAGACATAGTGTTGACCCACCTTCAGGATGGTGCCCACCGTAACCCCCAGGACCTTTCTAGCAGCTGTTACTCAACTGGTCATTTCCAAGTCTGTGCTGATGTGTGGGGTTGTTCTGCTCTGGTGCAGAGCTTTGTTCTTTTCTTTTTTTTTTTTTATTTTTTTTTTTTTATTGCACTTTATGGGGTTTTTGTTGGCTCACTCCTCGCATTTCTGAAGGTCTCAGTGTGTCAAACACAGTTTTCTGTTATCAAAAATTGGGTTATTTCTACTGAAAAAGTTGGAACCATCTGTTTTTTCCATACGAGGATGTCCCAGCCTGGTAATCAGAGTCTAAGCAAACTATACTTCTCAGTTAGGAGGAAAGGGGTGATCATAAACAGAAACAGTACCAGATTTTCTGTTTTGTGATGAAAAAACCTCGAACCCTACATAATGTTTTTTTTTTCATTATCAAACAAAATCAAATGGAAATAAAGTGATCACAAAACAACATTTAACAACATATTTTTGGATCAATTAGATTTTTTTCTTTGGCTAGAATTGACACATTTTGTTCTGACTTTAGCCCTGGAAACTATTTTATTTTATTTTCATAGTTACATAAAGCAACTCATTTAACTTCAAATGAAGTTAAATGAGAAAAAAAGAATCAGAATGCTCTTTTTAAAAAATGAGAAAGCAGGACATTTTAACACAATCCAAAACCTTCCTCTGGGGATTTGTTAAAGCTTTTTTTTTCTCTCTCTTTTTTTTTTTTTTTTTTTTTTCAACAACAAAGCCAAAGTGATTTGAGTTCAACAACAAATGGCATTTTAGGAGCAGACGAAAAACAATTTAAATGAGAACTCTTTAACTGACAATGATTACGACTGCCTGCTTTTTCTTCATAACCCGTGCTCCAGGGAATGTGCTCTCTTTTTTTCTCCACCATGTACACATTAACCTCCCTGTTTCACCCTAATACTCTCCGGGTTTCATTTCCCATAGGGAAGCAGCAGCAGCCATGGAATTAGTGAGCTTCCTGGGGCAGAATGACAGAGTTAATGGACATCACCTTCCTTTAGCAGAGCACTGATGGCCTCATACATCACTGATGTTTTTCCATCCTGTTAATGAAAAGCTTTGTAACTTTCCAACAGTTTAGAAACCTCTGTATTTCTCCGTATTTTGGTGTGTTCCAGATGAGTTTAAATCCTTCATGAAAAGGCTACCTAGCAACCACTTCCTGACCATTGGGAGCATCCACCAGCACTGGGGGAATGACTGGGATCTGCAGAACCGCTACAAGCTGCTGCAGAGCTCCCTGGAAGCCCAGCGCCAGAAGATCCAGCGCACTGCCCGCAAACTCTTTGGCCTCAGTGTCCGGTGTCGGCACAATCCTAACCACCAGCTGCCTAGAGAAAGGTACCTTCATCCTTCACTGGGGATGGGTGTGGTGGGATGGGCGACTGACGGAGCTGAGCCTGGGCTTGGACCTCAACCCAGCAGCCTGAGCATTTGGAAGTGCTAGTGTGGAGGTTTTGGGGGAAAATGGTAAAATTGGGGAGTGAACTTGAATTTCTGGAGGTGTAAGTAACCTTGATCACACACCTAAGCATAGTCACATCCCTTCTGTGTGGTAGTACCTGCCCAGGTGAAGGGCACCCACCTACCCTGTATTGTTCTGTAAGACTATTGCAGGGCTGGCAGCAGCCAAGCAGACTAAGCTGCTTTTTAAACCTGGCATCATGTACCACAGGCAAGTTTTAAGCCTCTATTAGCTCTTAAAATGGACTTATGGAGCACAAGATGCTTCAGCCCAAGTTTTAGTTGTCCTCCTAAATGAATATAGCCAGAGTGAAAGAGAAACTTTAGTTTCACTTGGAATAGATCACATCTCTTCTACAAAATGCAGAGTGAACCTGCAAACCTGCCCTGACCAGAAGCAATATTATTACAGATGGAGAGAGCAGATTTTCCATTACAGCTACAGCAGCTATTGATATCCAATAGTCACCTCCTGCTGGCTCCTTTCAGCCCTGACCTATGGCTGAGTTTAAGTTAGCTTACGATCATTTTTGGAGACTTGCATCCATGGATTTTAATAAACATTTCTTGCTGTTTCTTCCTACGTTGTCTGGAGTGAAGTGACACTGAAAAAAATGAGTCTAAATGCCTTTTCTTCCATGCTTCCTTCCATGCTTTCTTCCAGCTTCTCATGGAAGGGGCAGACTAAATTAATATTTCTAGAAGAACTGTTTTTTTCACCTCCATTATTACCTAAATATTTAGTCTTACAAGAAAAGAAACTGATTGGCTGCTGTCTCCTGTTATCATCCAACCCCCAGCTGCTGAGCACACCGAGTTTTCATTTCATCACTGTGCAGCTCAGGAAACTCTTCCAGGGCTTTACATCTCTTTAATTACCAAGAAATCTCATGTTTCTGGACAAAGACTTAATGGATTTACTAGGGATGAGGAGAAATATCTATTAAGTTTAAGAGATTAGGGAAAAAAAGTCTGGAGAACTTCCTAAAGTTGGCCCATTCCTGCCAATTGCCTGAGCTGCTCCAAACAAGCCAACTGGTGGAGGGAGTCACCAGCATGTCCAGGCATTATTTTGAGTTGTGCCACAACAACAAAGTGAAGCAGCAGCGAGCAAATATCCAGCCACCCATGTTTCTGCAAAGAAAGCATTGAGAGAAATATGTCTTTAGCGTTTCTCTTCTATTTTAAAAACTCAGCCATGCAGAAAAGAAGCCTCCGACTTCTACCATAAAATCTGGGGGAAGGAGGACAAAATGGATGATGGCAGCTGCGTTTTTAACTGACTGATGTGCTTGATTTGTTTTAAGTCAACACCACCAGGCATATTATAATTTCTTTTCTTATTTGTCATTCTGCATTTGTAGTGAGGCAGGGGAGGGGTTCCATAGACAGATGTGTAGCAGAAGAGGTATGCATTTCACCCTTCTTTTCACAGGGCTTGGAAATACTCTAATTTTCTAATTGTTACTGCACAGAACGACAGACACTTATCAAGCATTCCGGTGGCTTTGAAAGGATGGAAAGGTTCTATTAAGAGCAAGCCTCTCTCTCTCTCTTTAATACACATAATAGGAAGCCTACTTTATATATTCCAAAGCAATGTGAAAAAAGAAATAGGATTGCTGTTGATTGTCCTCGGGGAAAGGAAGAGGTGCTGTTTCCTAAAGAAAGAGTAGGGATTTTGGCAATTAGGCTGATTCTCTGCGACTTTTTGCAATAGCTAAGAAATATATATATATACACACACACACACACATTTGCTCTGCACTGCTTTTGCTTAAAAACCACCACTTTGCAGGCAAGTTTGTTGGTTTAAAAAAAGAAAGCACTTCTCCGTTGTTAAAGATCCAACACTGAATGAGTACCTATAGTTGCATTTTAAAACTCTGGATGTAAAATATAAATAACATCCAGAGGGGAGGGAGGGAAGACTACACGTTCTGGGCTCCAGCCAAATTGTCATTAGTTAAGAATACATCTCACAGCTGCTGAGAGTAAAAATAACATTTTTTACTTCACTCTTCCATCCATAAAGTCCAAAAGTACCTCCACAGCAGATAGTGCTGCTTGGAAAGCATAAGATGCATTTGCAAAGGAAAACTTGTTAATTCCCTACCTTTTTTCTTGCAATTTAAAAAAAAATCTGTCCTGCTGGATTGTGGTTTTGATTGTTTGGGGTTTTTTGTTTGGTTTGGTTGGGTTTTGGTTTTGTTTTGGTATGTTTTTCTAATCACCTCAGACACCACCTACAACAAGGCTGTATCTTTGTCTCAAGGGACACTCATCAGCCTCTTCCCCTCCCCAGACCTGATTAATCCTGAAAGATGACAAGTCAGGAGGAAAGAAAATTATTCATCACCTTCCTGTATGAACTGCCCTCCGCTTCTGATCTGAATGCCCAATGCTGTCCTGTAAAACATTATTTTTGTCACAGGAGATAGGTTTTCAATGGAGAACCAGCTCTGCATGGTCAGCTGGTGCCCAGTACCCAGCCCCGCCAGGGGACCGCGTGTCTCCAACACACAACTGCAAGAAAACACGTCAAAATAACTCTCACTCACAGCCCTGCCTGGGTGCCATTTTTTTTTTCATTTTTGTTTGGAATGTAGGATATTAAAGTTGAATGCAAAATTGCTTGACAGTGACCTTTGAAGACATAGTTTTCCTTTTTTTTTAATTTCACATGCTCTAGTACTTTATACTTTGAACTGGCAGAGGCAGCGAACACGAGGCAATATAGCTTTCGCGATGATATTGAGGCAGAGAAAGATAAACTATGACTTATTAATGAAAGAGAAAATAATTAAAATGAAAACCAATGGCTACTCTGCTGCTGCTGGTTTTCAGCTTTTAAACAGTGGCTCTTTTCAGCTTCCTTGTGCCCTGACACCTTTTGGTTATATCCGCATGAGTCTGAGCCATCTCGGGGGTGTTGCCTCCTGTCAGCTGAAGGGCTGTGACTGGTCCTGCATATATTCTTAAACTGTCCCAGTTGCCAGACAAAATGGGGTAATTTATACCACATTTCCTCTCTCTCTCACTCTATCATCATACTTCCCATTGTCATGTTTGTAGCCCATGCCCAGCTCTGCCCTGGATTCTGCATTTTCATTTAATTACGTCCTTTATTGCTGCCATCAGCAGATGGTGGATAGCCTTCTTTTTTTCTTTTTCTTTTTTTTTTTTTTTTTTTGTCCTACTTGTGTCTCTGCTGAATGCTAAGACATATTACACACACCCCCAAAAATTCAGCCCTCTTTCTCCCGATCTCCTCCCATCCTTCCTTTACAAAGTTGATCTGGGGAACAGGAAAATTACTAGTTTAAATTGCAACATATCAGATGAGACTCCTTTCTCGTTTTGCTCTGCCAACTGTTAGGATAAGGGAAGGATGGAAGGATAGCATTTTTTTTCCCTCTAAGACAGACAGGATATGGTCTTCTGACTAATTTTTATAGTGTCCCCTACTGTGTAGCCTGGAAATCCTTGTCCCATGACCTCAATGGTGTTTTCAACACATAAAACCTGTGTAAAGCACACCTCTGACAATGCCAAATACCTAATCTAAACCACCTCAGGAACCACCTTTAGTCCTATAACCAACCATTACTACCTCACCCAGAAGCCCAGTCCCACAAAAAGCAACAAATGTGACTGGGAAGAGTGCTGTGGAAATCAGGGAAATGCTCTCCTCACCCCATGGACAGTGGCAGGGATGCTGAGAAGGTACCTGATGGAGCTGGACATTTACCATCTGTCCACCACCAGCCTGCTCACTCAGCCCTTTATTTTCTTTGTGCTACTGGGCTTCTCCCTGTCCTTGTCTTGGTAGAAATTACAGCAGGAGCCAGGGACAAAGCTTGTGGCTGCAGGAGATGACTCCCTTCCAGTCAACCTCTGATTTTCAGCATTGTCATCAAGCCCAATTAAGGGAAGAGACAGCACACAGGAGCCTCATGCTTCCCTTCAGCAATTCCCCCAGCCCAGCAGCCAGTGTGCATATATTGGGGGGTTGCTTTGGTTTTAGTTCATTCTCCATTTGCTCGTGGTCCCTCAGCTTCATGGTTAGATTAGTGCTTAGAAGTAAAGAAAGAAGCTTTCAAGGAGGTGCATGGAGGAATCAAGTTGGACTCGCAGCACCTGAGGGAGACTGAAACCTGGAATCTGGGAGCCTTGCTAAACTCAAGGGCATTTGTCTGGCTTTCCAAACAGGAACTGCAAGGCTTCAGATGGGGTAAAAAATATTCACGTTGCTGAAAAAGCAAGCAAAAATTCACCTATGAGCAGAAGGCAGACTCAGTCCCCAGGGGATGTTTTTGAGAGTGCTTGTTGCTGTCAGCAGCATGTTTTGCAGTCACACTGTGCTGTGCTGTCCCCTCCCCTCTGAAGCAGAGATGTTCTGGAAACCAGGAGGAGCCCTGTGCAGTTTTTCTAGAGACCAGGGCTGTCACCATCTCCCTCTATGACAGATATTTATAGAGGTCACTGCCTTGCTCCCAAGCGCCCCAGCCAGCCCTGTCTTTTCCACCAGCAGGCGAGCTCCTGTTAGCTGTGAACAGGGGAAACAGACCCTGGCACCCCGTGCCACAGGAGAAATGTGAAAATTGTCTCTTCCCACATCCACGACTTCAGAATTTTCCCGCTAATGCACTTCCTTTTACCTCCCTCTTTCTCCTTTCACTCAGTTTCTTCCTGCTTCTTTTCATTCCTGTCCTCTTGCTGCTGTTTCAGTTTTCCTTTTTCTCCAGCCCTATCCTTCCTGCCCACTGCATTTCTCTCTCATTTTTCCTTTTACCTGCATTTTTCCCCTTCTTTCTTCCTCCAGCCTTTCTGCTTCTGCACCTTGATTATTTCTTTCCTTCCAGCGCTTTCCTCTGTTTTACACTCTCATCCCTCCACTCGCTCCCTCCCCCTAATCATCTTGCTGTTCTTTGCTGCTGTATCATTTAATGCCTTCTTTGATACAGCCTACAGCTTAATGATTATTCGGAGGTCAGGCGATGCAGGTGCCATGAATTTCACTAATCCAGCTCTGAGAGCCTCTGTCCATAATCACTCCTCCCGTTCTACAGGGACTGAATCCTAATTTGTCATTAGCCAGTCCTCTCACTGCAGCTCTACCAAGAACTTTTTGCCCAGAGGAGACAATGAAGTATTCATTAGCTGGGGGGGGAGGCGGAGGGGAGGGAGCAGGAGGCTGAACAAGGCGTTCTGCTGGAGGCTGCTGAGAAAGGAGTCGCTGTGCTGAGATTGCCCAGGGAGGGGGGAAAAAGGGGGGCAGCAAGGCAACACTGCGAGTGGGTTACACAGAAAGCAAACGTGGGTTATGGTGTCGTGTGATAGGAATCATTCCAGGGCTGCAGGATGAGGAGGTGAGGGTGCTGATATAGCAATTATAGGAGTGGTGGGGCTCGGGAATGGGCAAGTGTGGCTGCTTGTTAAGGGGAGAGGCTGTGAGAGGAGGTTAATTAGCAGCAGATTTTTTTAAAGGAGAAGCTGTTCTCGCAGGGTTGTCTCCGTGCACCCTGACTTCCACCCTCTTTTCTGCTGTTACTGAGCTCTGCACCGTAAGCAGAGGTTACTGCTGGCTTTGCCTCATCCCATTATGGGTCTGTTTTTGGAGACTGGGGGGAATTGCCAATGACACGGAGAGGAGTTTTCTCCTGCTAGCCTAGAAGTTATGCTGACCTGGGATGGCTGATAGCACCTCAGTCTCTGGCATGGCTTTATCAGCTCCATTCCCATGGCTGAACTTTGTCACTGTGGCACTGATGGGCTCCTTGGCAGGAGACTGTGCCAGTCTCAGCTCCTACAACAGCGTGAAGAGAGAGACCTCAGATGATCAGTCCTAACATCTAGCTATTTCTTAGAGGGCTTTTGTTCTCCACCAAAAGAGTAAACAGCAGATGAAAGATTCAGTCTAGAAATAGACTGGAATAACTCCCAGATGCCATGGCAGGGCACCAATGTTCTGAGAGCTCTGCCTCAGATATATCCCTGGAAACACTGTGGCTCCAGTAAGATGCCAACACCAAAGACTCCATGAGGCTCTACAATGCTAACGGTTTCTTCTTTCTACCTGCAGGACAATACAGGAATGGCTTACTCGAGTCCAATCCTTGCTCTACTGCAATGAGAACGGGTTCTGGGGCACCTTTCTGGAAAGCCAACGGAGCTGTGTTTGCCACGGTGGCACCAGCCTGTGCCAGCGCCCCATCCCCTGCATCATCGGGGGCAACAACAGCTGTGCCATGTGCAGCCTTGCCAACATCTCTCTCTGCGGCTCGTGCAACAAGGGCTATAAGCTTTACCGGGGTCGCTGCGAGCCTCAGAATGTGGACTCGGAGCGGAGCGAGCAGTTCATCAGCTTTGAGACGGACTTGGACTTCCAGGACCTAGAGCTGAAGTACCTGCTGCAGAAAATGGACTCTCGCCTGTACGTGCACACCACCTTCATCAGCAACGAGATCCGCCTGGACACCTTCTTCGACCCCAGGTGGCGCAAACGCATGTCTCTCACCTTGAAGAGCAACAAGAACCGGATGGACTTCATCCACATGGTGATTGGGATCTCCATGCGGATCTGCCAGATGCGCAACAGCAGCCTGGACCCTATGTTCTTTGTCTACGTCAACCCCTTCAGCGGGAGTCACTCCGAGGGCTGGAACATGCCCTTTGGGGAGTACGGCTACCCGCGCTGGGAGAAAATCCGCCTCCAAAACAGCCAGTGCTACAACTGGACCCTGCTACTGGGCAACCGGTGGAAAACCTTTTTCGAGACCGTCCACATCTACCTACGCAGCCGGACTCGGCTGCCCTCCCTGCTGCGTAACGAGACTGGCCAAGGGCCCGTGGACCTTTCTGACCCCACCAAGCGTCAGTTCTACATCAAGATCTCAGACGTGCAGGTGTACGGCTACAGCCTGCGTTTTAACGCCGACCTCCTGCGCAGTGCCGTGCAGCAGGTCAACCAGTCGTACACGCAAGGTGGGCAGTTCTATTCTTCCTCCTCCGTCATGCTCTTGCTGCTGGATATTCGGGACCGAATCAATAGACTGGCTCCTCCTGTGGCCCCAGGGAAGCCCCAGCTGGATCTGTTCTCTTGTATGCTCAAGCACCGCCTGAAACTCACCAACAGCGAGATCATCCGCGTGAACCACGCTCTAGACCTGTACAACACCGAGATCCTCAAACAGTCGGACCAGATGACAGCCAAACTCTGCTAACCCGGACTTTTCAGTGGACATGTTGGTGATTGATCCTTTTGCTGTAAAAAAAATAAAAGAGAAAAAAAAAAAAAAAAAAAAAAAAAAAAAAGAAAAAAGTAAAAAGAAAGAAAGAAAAGTTGGGGGGAAAAGTAAAGAAAGAGGGGAAAACCAAGATTTGTAAAATGTAATTAATATACAAAAGAGAAAAAAAAAGAGGAAATTCTTCATTTGTTGAAAACTAAACCCGTTCTAGCAGCTGTATAAAACTGTCAGGCATGTTTGTTATTTCTATAATCCGTCATAAAAGGGTGACACCTTACTCTCTCTTGACCTTGGGGGTGTTGCTTGCTAGTCCTCAGGGGCAGCAGAGTAAATAAAGGGAGGAGCAGAGAGAGGGGCAAGCTTCTGTAATGAATTGTAAAGATTTCTGCTATGCAGGTGCCAAGACAAAGAGACAAAACAAAACAAAAAAAAACAAAGCAAACCAACAAATAAGAGTTATCTGTAAATGTAAAAGAACTGCCATTATTCCTATAGTGGGAGTCAATGGTTAAAGATAAAAGATATTTCTTCTGTTGAGATTTATGCCAGCTTTATGTTGAGTTATTCACACAGCCCGTGCTGAGCTTTGCTGGAGGACAGAAGGTGATGGCAGTCCTTTGAGAGTAAAACTAATGCCTTATTGGTGAGAAGACACATAAGAGGTGGTGGGTGGGTGGGTGCAGGCCTCAGGTGTCTTCACTTTGGGATTTCCATCTTGGAAGACTTTTCACCAGAGGTAGAGTCTCAGCACTCACTGAAGAATGGGACATGTCAGGTCCCTTTAGCTACTTTGCTGAACCAGTGTCCATGCCCTGCACCAGACTGCTGCTGCCTTCGGTGATGTCAGAGCTCAACCTCTTGAGGACCAGCACCTGTGAACCTTCAGTCGCTCTTCTTTAAGGTATTTCAACAGAGTCCCTAAAACAGAGAAAGCCCAAATCATATGCCACTTTGATAAACCTAGACTTAGAAGCAAACCTGAGTTTGGCTTCTTGCCTCAGGTTCTGGGTTTTCCAATAACACTGGAAAACCCACAGGAAAACCCACATCACCACAAAAACCAAAGCACAATGCAAGAAAACACATTTCCAAGGAAACCTGAAACACCTAAGGGTACACATGTCATTTTTGTTCCTTGGGGAAAGAAAAATTCCTTTTAATTTCTTATATTTCCATGGCTGTGAATAACATCTTTGTTTCACTTACAGTTTCTTTGTCCACCATAAAAAAAAAAAAATTACAGAAAGCAGATGAGAAAATTTTATTAGAATATCCACATAAGTAGCAAAAGGAAGGGGTGGGAGGGAAGAGCACAATAAGCAAATCAACTCTGAATCTGAGTTATAAAATAATTACTAAAAATAACTACAAGGTGAGTAAAATTTTGTGGAGTGTGCAATTTCATGTATGTTTGGATTTAAAAAACTTCATCTATTGAATGGAATGTGTGAATGTAGGATTAACTGAGCTGGGTGATGAAGCCTGAACACAGTGGGGGATGAGTAGTGGGATGTTTCTCTTAATATCACTGGTTTCTAGTTAAAGTTGATTGTGAAAAGTGCTAGTGAGAGAATAGAATTTCTGCCTTCCTACAAAGGAGAAATAGATCTCTGATCTTGCTGGCTTCTGGAGGTGGAGGAGTATCCTGGGGAAAAACAAACCTGAGCAGGAGGGACAGTCCTGATCCAAAGTCCAAGATTCAGATCTGACTCAAGATTCAATGTCTTAATCAAGTTCAAAACAGTCTTGTAGAAATTTTGACCTTCTCATTTAGAGACTTTGACTCAGATTCTGAGAATAACATCAGTTCTTCTGGAAAGAGCTAAATGCATTGCGGTGTTATTCATGTGACACCAGGGATTTAGACAATTAAGTTTGGCTTCAGGTTTAGTTTAATTTGTGTGGGTTTGGCTGATACTCATCCAAACTGAGAAGGAATTAGATGCCTTAAGGAAAATATGTATTCATTGAACTCTCCTGCTGAACTAGCAATTGAGGGCATAAGAGAAACTATCTGGGTAGTTAGTAAGAAAACAAAAAGGAGTCCTAGTTACAAAAGCTCACATCAGTCCCTGTCTGTCTCCCAAAAGGTGGGGAAGTGCATAGATATGAAGAAGAGCTAGGTAAATTAAACAACGAAGATGTTTCTAGGGACATCCATCGATTTCTGTTGCTAGTAACTTTATGTTTTCCCTAACTTGCATTACAATCTTTTTCTATCTTTACTGGTCAGCCCATACAAGAAGTTGCAAGGTTGCCTACTTTTCCCACTTTGTTCATTTCTTTGTTTTTCGTTTGATTGCTCTTTGCTCTGTGTAGTAGCGGTTTATGCTCATAGACCCCACCATTCAAAGAGGTTTCTTTATAGTTGTGACATTCCCATGTCAGCTTTTTGATAAGAGAAAATTCAGCAGCCATAGTATGCATGGAGGTTAGTTTTAAGCAAATAGTAGAGAGTATTCATGGGAAATGAATGTCAAATTTGTAATTATGACTGGAAATAATGTTCCTGACAGTTCCATCCATCCAAGCAGGGAATAGAAATGTACTGTTTAATTTACATGTATGACCCAAAGAGCTGACACTGAAAAGAACTATAGTTATTGCTCTAAAAATACTCAATACTGCTTATGAGCAACCTATAGCCTGAGATGCAGTCTGCATTCAATGATGGGATTTGTTCATGGCTGGTAATAGTGAACGTGCTAACACGAAGTGAAATTAATTTGATAGATTGCTTTCCTATGAGATAAGTATCCAGCTCTAGTGACTAGAAGCCAAAGAAGTTGCAATTAAATCTCAGATCTCACGGGTAACTAGCAACACATTAGCTAAATCTTGACCTGTATTTATGGGACCGTTAGGGATCAAATCAATTGCTCTCATGTATCTTTAATGATGCCTTGGAATGGTCAGTGCCCAGTATTACTGGGCTTCAGCAACGGGGATGATGCCACAAACCTTAAGCAAGACATTGGGCGCCAACAGAACATTAAATCACTGCTGTCCAGTTCAGCCCTAAGCAACGGTAGACAGCCATGGAATTGGAGAGGCATTGTCTAACACGAGCTAGCATTTCCACGGTGGCTGGGAGTGGTGAAGTTGGAGTGTAGAAAACCAGTATGGATGGAAAGAATTTTGGCATAGATAGGCTGCCAGTGTATGGAACTTACCTTGGGAGTAGCTGATGGTGCCACATGGCACCAGGGTGTGATGGCACATCGACACAACCATGGCTAGGTGAAATTTTGTGATAGAATGAAGCCAAGATGTCAATAATAAAATTCCTTGTCCTTCAGAGTAGGGGAAAATGAAGATATCTCGCTGCTTAAGCAGCATTTTGGGATCAAGGTTTATGTCAGAGAGAAAAAGGAAAAACCAAACTGAATAACGCAATCAGATGTGGCCTGGTCCATGCTACACTCTGCTTTTGAGGCTAGAAAAGAAATGTCTGCTGCAGACAGGGCACATGCTCTGCTTCCACTGCTCAGTTCCATAAGCCCTTCCCCAGGTAAGGGGACAGCTCATAGCAGCCAGAACCATATTCCACAGGTTTGTTTTAGGATAATTTTTTCTGCAGACAATAGAAGATGTGGAGGCATCTGGCACACCTGTGTCTTGATAAGAGACATATCCTTGATAGTTCATATCCTCCTAGAGAGGCCACTCCAGTGCTACAGTGGCGTTAATGGGCTTCTGAGGAAAGTGTCCAAGTCTTCCACTTGGTCAGAAAAAGGTGTTTTATAAGACAATGACAGGAATGGAGGGTAATTAATAGAGGAGAATTAGGCAGGGCCCAGAGAATCCTTTCACACATAAAACTAGATTCACTAAATTGCATGATCAGTAGGTATTGTTAGAGAGTTTAATGATAAAAGGGACCTTCATAATTTGTAATATGAGTAATCATTCTCTGACTGTATGAGAATGGAACTCATCTTCCTTCCCCTGCAGAAGAAGGAGTTAGGGAGCAATCATGAGATTGTCCAGCTCAGCTAACACAGAGAAGGTCCTACCAAATCATCGTAGATACTTGTCCCTTGCTGCAATTAAATTAGGGACTGCATGAAAGCTGATGCTTCCAAATAACCCAGAGTAAAAAAGAAAAGCCAGATGCCAAGTGTCCCAAAGGCAAAGCATGGCAAAAAGCAGCAGATAGAGCAGAATCTACCTGCTTCTTCCCTTCAAATGCAGAGGACTTGTGGGATCAATTGCTTCAAGTCACAAGAGAGGATGCACTGGGAGCTTACTAAGAAATGTGCTTTTTAAAGTTATTCTAATTTAGACTTAGCCAGCCGATGTGGCAGAAAGCAAAGGACGTCAGCAAGTCTTATTAATATGCTGATGCTACAGCTTCAGAAGTGTACAGAATGCCCATTTGGATCAGGGCTAAGAGCACAGCATGGAGTTGCCATGGAAACGTGGGGAGGCCATTAATTAGCTATCACATGGAATCATCAGGAAGAATCTGGACCTCAGCAGCTTTGCCCTCCTCAGAGGCAAAGGCCACAGGCCCAGTGACCTCTCCACAGCTCCAAGAACTACCATCGTGGAGCAGAAATGTCTTCTTGGAGGCAGGAGTAGCAAGTGGACAACTTAGGGAAAGGGGTGACAAGGGCAGAAGGCAGGGAAGTAAATAAAGGATGGAGACAATTTCCACACTTAGTTCCCTCTTCCCCCAAAGCCTGTTTGCTGTTGCATGCAAGAACACAAGAGATCTGCTGCTTTTTGAGCTAGTGGGACTCATGCCAGTGACCTCAAAGAAATCAAATCTGGCCACAAGGCCCTGGCAAACTCAATTAATGGAGTTAACATCTATATGACTGAGCTGCACCTGGTGTGAGTGAATGCCAATGCTCCCTGGTGCTGTCCTGCTCCCCAGAACCCACCTCTGACCATGCTAAGCCAGGAATCCCTTTCCCCAAAGGGAAACACGGGCAAGTAAGGGAGGCTTGTTGGCCACTTGCCCAGCCTCCCTCCAGAGCCAGAATCCACCTCCAGCCCAGGCTGTGTGCGTATGTTCCTGTGACAGCTGTGATGGACTTCAGCTGCCATGTACAGGATGTTCTTTTTAGCCCACTTGCTAAAACACCACTCGGGAGGACATTTGGCAGATGGTGTCTCCTGCACACCAGGGTGTAGCAAGATCCCCAGCCTGGCTGCTCATTTCCCAGTGCTGGAGGAGAAATGCCGAGTGGCAATCCAAACTGTGTACTCCTGCCTCCAGCTAAAGTGCCTTCCTTGATGAATCTCCCCTGGTGCTTGTTGAAAGGAAAAAAATGGCACAAGGATTAGGTGCTGCAGTTTCTTGTCTGAAGAAGAGGAGGTTGGTCAGTGGTGTGTGTTAGG
This sequence comes from Calidris pugnax, assembly GCF_001431845.1. Classification (NCBI taxonomy): domain Eukaryota; kingdom Metazoa; phylum Chordata; class Aves; order Charadriiformes; family Scolopacidae; genus Calidris; species Calidris pugnax. The sequence goes on from NW_015090763.1 coordinate 1,514,406, forward strand.
GGAGATGCAGAAAGCATACGGATGAGACAAAGCATAAGGAGGTAATGAGGGAGATATTTCCATGTTCCTCCTATCCTGGAAAGTTTGAAATTATACATTAGACATGCTGGACTCAGTCCGATTATTGACCTTCTTGTCCAAGATACTTTTTCTAATCCACAAAGCAATTAACACCCCCTCACATTTTCTTTGTGACTTCTTCCAGTAATCTTTTTTCCGCAATCTAAAACTACCTTATCTTAATGTCATCAGGTATATTATTCTTCTGTAAATGAAATAACTATGGAAAACAGTGAGTACTAAAAGCTCTATAAAAACCTGGTTGGAAATTTTAATCCTTCCTCCTGAATTTTCAACTGATAAAAGATGGGTGCTTGGTATAAATATATTGTTCAACGAAATATAGCTTTCCTTTTGTGTAACAAGAAAAAAAAAATCACAAACAAATGGTACCACTCTATGCCCCTTGGATATGCAAAACAGACCTTCTCACTTACTGGCCTGTCCATATGAATCCTGACCACAAGATGCAGGTGAGCAGTGCTACCCCCCAACCTACTGACACTGTGTCTTCCCAGATAAGATCCCACCAAACACCATGGTGAGATTCGGTCTCATAATGGGAACATTTTCCCAGTCTGAGCTGGATTAAGTTTATCAGGACACATGAGGTGGGGTGTTGCCAGCTAAACATCATCATGGCTTTTAGGGCTATTAAAGACATCTACAGGAACAGCCCCAGACACCATTCTGTGTCCCCATCTTTGGTGTTTCTCTGTACTGCAATGTGATCACTGTGTGGTTCCTGTTGGCCTCCAGTACGTGCTTTTCAGACAAGAAGGAAATCTGACCTTGTGTAGAGACCTAGAAAAAACAGGCCAGGGGTCCCTCCCCAGGAGAACTGCAAAAGGTATTGCTAGAAAAAATAATCACGGCAGTAGAACCCGTGGAAGAGTGGGATCTGCTTAGGTGACCCTGAACTGATATAGGCAGGCACAAAAGAAATTGGATTAGTGACCTCACCGCTCAGGGAGGACTCCTTTAACTCCCCAAACCCATCCTATGTCTCATCATCTCCTCTTTTCAGTTTTGGCTCAGTAATGAAAAAAACCAACCCATTAGATATTATATATAACACACATCATGTAAGTGCAGCTTAAAATAATATTTTAATGCCACGGAAAAAGTCAACTAAATGGAACTGAACAAAGAAGCAAAATGATATAGGAGAAGCACGCGGACTCATTCTGTTTATTAGGGATGTTTTTGCCAGTGATAAATTGCTGTGAGATGCCTTAGTTTTTAACAACACAACAGCTTCCAGTAGAAAATGTCTAACTGAATTATTTTGACCGAAATTTAGGTCTAAAATTTTTAAAAAAGGTCTATAAAAGAGTAATTTAAAGTCAAGATTTTCTGATTGCAACACATGGGATAGATATTAGGTTTTGAGTATCTGAGCTGCCCCTGATTTTTAATACTGTCAGTAACATTGCCTAAAACACAGATTTATCTAAATAGGAAAAAGAAGCTCAACTGGGATGATTTTCCAAGGTGCCCACAGATTTTCTTGAACAGTGTGTGCCAAGGGGAGCTGAAGGTCAAAAGTTGTCAGAGATGCTGCCAGGAAGAGAGGAAAGAGTGCCTGGATTATGATGCTGCTAAATTCCAGTCAGGAAGCTGAGACTTAATGTGACATCAGGAAGACAGAAAGGCAACTTACACCTTTTGTATTTCTATAAACAGGTATATATTTAGTTAAGTTTCTATGTATTTATATTAGATATCTTTTCACTTATTAATAGGTATCTATTAATCTATGGTTTTAGGTCTTGCTTACAGTCCAAGTCTCATTGTGTTTGGTCCTGGGCATACACAGAATTAATACAAGCTTGTCACTTAAATAGACATAATCAGTTTAGGGCTGGTCTGACTTTTACAGGTGGGAAAGGGAAGCCCAAGACGGCTTGCTATGGGATCAGGGTCTGTCTCGAGTCTCAGTCTTAAGACTGATCATTGTATAAAGAGGAGGAGAGATGACAGGAAAGGAATGGTTATTCCAGGTGTGCTTTTATTCCCACCAACGGCTCCCAGTGTCTGAGTGTCCCACTCTTACATGCATTGGTGGTGACCTTGAGAAAGACGTATCATGATGTGCTACCAGGATGTGGACTTTGTTTCAGATTTGTGACATTCCAAATACTTAGGTCAAGCCTCAAAGAACTACCTTTTACTGATTTTGGTGCAGGGAAGCCTGTAAAAGAAATTTTCTAGGGAAGAAACAATCCTTATTTCAGTCTGTTTTCTGGGGCAGGCTTCTTGACAGCATGCAGCATCTCCCTCTGAGTTGGGTTGTGGTGTAATTTAGGACTGAATCTTGTTCTGCAATGTGATGACAGGATCATATTATACAAATGTCATGCATCTAACTACTGAGATCTGGTTTTCAAACTTCCCTAAGACATTTAGACTCAGGGTTCTGTTAAGATTCATTCCAGGATGAGAAAGCAAAACCTGGATATTGGCAGGATTGGATTTAGGCACTAATTCTGATCTTTTTGTGTTTTTACAAGCTACTCAGTGAAGGGAGTTCACTCCTGACTTACTCCAGGATACTTGGGAATGATCTCCATACTTTTAGTCTCTCTTGATATGAAAATCTAATCATGTTCATTGCTCAAAATCAACTCTAGTTGAAGACTAATGCAAAAAGGCTCAGCTTAAGCTAGCAGCTTGTTCAGGAAATGTAGATAAGGAACCCTCGTGGGCTGCTTTGAAAGTCAATAGACTTGGGTTTAGAAGGATTAGTGGAGGGCTCAGTCCTGCAAGGTGCTGAGCACGATGGATTGAAATATTGTGTCTGCATGTGTGAAGGCAGATGCAGAAAAGTCAAAGGGGCTATTTAAAACCATATGAGTTAAGATCACGCCTGTATATTTTTCTGGCTTGAATTCAGAGTTCTCAATAACTGGTAGTGTGTGTTGAGCTCTGGGGGAATCCCAAATCTCAGGACTGTAAAGGCTCAGGAGTCCCAAGATCAAAAAACAACTTGTTAGCCTGATTTACTTTTTTAATCTCATCGGCTGGGTTGGGTTCAGTAATCCTAGGAAGCTGTGATGGAGCACACACAGAGCCTTTTAGACCCTTATATTACACCCTGGAGCAGGCAGTGAAGTGCACAACGCGTGTCCACATGAACACCAATTGCATCACTGCTTAATGAGAATTAATATCTCTGATGTAGCACTGGGGGACCTCAGTCATGCACCAAGACCCCAGAGTAGCTGGCATTTTACTGAGACATAATAAAAAGGAGATCTGGTTTCAAATAACATCTCAGAAGAGCACTAATTAAAAGGAAGATGCATGTGGCACCAGCTGAAGTTCCCAGTGGGCTTTCAAGGGTCAGTCCCATAAAGGTGGACTTCAGCTGTTTTTTAGGGTGTTTTTTTGTTGCCCTCTCTTCCCAGGAAATATTGAACAGGAGCCATCACTTTTTCATCCTGGAGAAAAGAAGGCTCCAGGGAGACCTTATTGTGGCCTTTTAGTACTTAAAGGGGGCCTATAGGAAAAAGGGGGACAAACTTTTTAGCAGGGCCTTTTGCAATGGAACAAGGGATAATGATTTGAAACTAAAAGAGGGTAGATTTAGAGTAGATACAAGGAAGAAATTTTTTACAATGAGGGTGGTGAGACACTTGATGCCTCATCCCTGGAAATATTCGTGGTCAGTTTGGACAGGGCTCTGAGCAACCTGAGGAAATATTCATGGTCAGGTTGGACGGGGCTCTGAGAAACCTGGTCTAGTTGAAGATGTCCCTGCTTATTGCAGGGGGGTTGAACTAGATGGCCTTTGAGGGTCCCTTCCAACCCAAGTTATTCTATGTTTCTTTTGCCACTCTGCATATATTCCCATTCCTAAAGTATGGGGGTTTTTATCTCTTTGATATTCTTTATAGAGTAAGCAGCATTTCCTTCAGACAAGCCAATTTAGCACAAGAAAAAGAATAGAAACCAACTAGATGACATGATGACATGGACATGAGAAACTCATGCTCCAAAAAGTATTTCTTTAAAACAAGAAACAGGGCAGAAGTAGATGTTGAAAGAGTTCCCTGTGGTCATGTGGTTTGTCAGTGGCAGAAACAAAGGAAGAAAAAAAAAAATGGTCTCTTACAGCACTGTTCTGGTCATACCCAGCCCATGTGAGTGGTCTTCAAAGTCTGTGCCTACAGAAGCAAGAGTCAAAAATTTAGGGTTTCTTGCCAGGATGAAGGGAGATACAAAGCCAAAACTACATGTTTAACTTGTGGCTACTTTATTCACCAGTTGTAGAACAGTTCTAATTTCTCTGAAGTGTCAGATATTGGGTATTAAACTCCAGGGTACCCAGTTGTTCTAACGAACCTGGCATATCCTATCTTTCTGCACTCTCCTGTAAAACAATAATGCCATTTCTCCCATCATTATGCATCACACATCAATCTGGCTGTTCATTAACAGCCCTGACCTGAATCTGTCACTTTACAACAAACTCCTGTAGGATTCCAGGTTTACTGCCATATAACTCCTTTATTATACATAAAGGCTGTAATAAGCTGATTAAAAAAACTGCTTTTTTTTTTTTTTTAAGACTTAATATATACTTCGCTGACATCAGATAAGTATAAAATAAACCTGAAGCTTCACCCAAAATGCATTATGCAAAGAAATCTGTCACTATAAAAAGCCTAAATGAGACAGGGCTCCCTGTACCAACTCCTCTCTGCTCTGCCTTGGCTGCACGAGAGGGAGTCCTGTTGTGGCAACTGTTAATTCCTTAAAAGCCTTGAGTCAAACCATCCTTTCTATGATTCAGCTCATGTGAGACACCTTTCCTCCCTAGAAATGCAGCTTTCTGGAACAATTTTTTCATTCTGAGAAGGAAAGTTAGAAAGTTAAATGGAAAGTGCCATTCTCAAAGTTTAGAGTGAAAGGCAACATCCCATCATATTTCAGCTCAGAATTCTCTGGACAGCCTTCTTGAAAGGAAAATGCTAAATGATTGAAAGAGGCAAGGGCTTCTCTCCTGGATTTCATGCCAGATGAGACAGAGCTGGCCAAATGCTAAAATGGAAATGAAGTGTTTCAATAATTTCCCATTAAAAATGTCAACAAAAATTATATTTTGCTGAATTCACATTTCTGTAGGAGAAAACGGTTCAGCTGGGGAAAAAAAAATTTGGTCAGCTCTATCGACAGAGCTAGTTATGGGAAGTGAAGTTCATCACATCTGGGCTAATGGGGTGTGAAAAGTTGGCCTCAATGAGTACATGTAGACCTTTCTTACTGCTCCTGAGAGGCCTGGGAGGAAGGAGTGATCCCTGATTGCACTGTCTCCTGTCTGTATGGCTGTAACGTGCTGATCCAGACAGGGCTGGGGTGTGAGAAGCCCATGGGTTTGCTCCATGTGGTTACAACTCCCACCCTGATCTTCAGACCAGTCTGCAAAAGCTGGTGTCTGTCACACTTTCCATGGCTAATGCTCCATAGAGGTGATCAGCCATGATGGCAAGACATCACACAGCACCCAAATTTTCTCTTGTGTGGCTTCCCACCTCCCCAGGAAATTATTCTGTGTGTATATTTTTTCACCTCAAAGTACTGGAGGTAGCAAAGGAGTTGTGTTGCAGCTCTGCTAGCATGGAGACACACTGCTACTGCAGGACATGTGAGGATGGTTGGTAGTGATGTGAAGGAGCTAAGTCAATTCTGATAGTGGTGAAGAATTGTCCTGGATAGAGAGAATCAAATTGGATATGCATATGGGTATCTAAAATAGACCCAGGAACAAAATATTCTGTAAGCTACACCGGTGTTTGACTTACAGGGCACAAGGTGATTGCTCCAAAAGGAGTTAGCTATTTTGTGGGATGTGATTGCCCTGGGTGTAAGACCTCGGTGCAATACGGTGGTGGTACGTATGGCCAAGTAGAACAGTGTTTTTGCAAAATAGAAGACAGAATTATGATGATAATCTGCAATATTTTAAAGCAGGACTTTGCTAGTTAGAGCACAACTTAAAAGGGAGAGAAGGTATTTTGAGTTTTAGATCTAAGTCATTGATAGTGGCAGGGTTTTACCATGTGTGCTGTACAATCGGGGAACAAAAGCCCCAGATATTTCTGTTAATCAAAGCCCATCTTTTGAATCTGTTATTGGGTTTTTCCTCTTGTTGCAATCACTGGCCAGCACAAGCTGAATTACAGTGTTCTTTATTAACTGGCACTGCTTGCTCCACCTTAATTAGTACAGACCAGTGGAGTTAAGGTGAATGAGGTGAACATTAGATGCAATTTTATCATTGATGTTGAAAAGGTAACCAGACCTCAACTTTTCTCTCTGTAAGTACATGCCTTCCTTTTGTGAGATGATTAATAGCACTTCCACTGGAGGAGGTGGGCAAAGCACCTTTCAGAACTGATAATTGTGCAGGATCCAAATCTTTTCTAATAAAATCTTTCAAAACCTTTACAAAATTTCTACTGAAGGCCAGCTTTCCTAGGAGACCTATAATTATTGAGAGCAAAAGAGAGAAGAGATGAGAGTTATCAACCTGTTTCACATAAATAGGACCAATTCAAATAACAGACCTGAAAGGCAGGGATATGGACAATGAAATAAGGGTGGAAAAATAAATAATAATAATAATAATAATAGTAATAAAAGAACAAGGATCAATATCTCTAAGAAAAAAAATCATTTAATTTTATACAAACCATAAAGCGTACACACATTCTGTGATTTCCCAGAGGTCTCCTGGCTGATTCTATTTTCTTGTAAAACCCACATCTTTACACATTGCATCCACAACTCCTATTTTAGCAATACAAAATGTACATCCAAACTGCAGGACATCCCAAGAGATTTATTCCCTTGGTGCTGCTCTTCCTCTTCTTTTTCATGTTTCAAAGTCAAATATTTATCATTTGGCATCTTCTGTGCTTTGCTTTGATCCTCAAAAGAAAGAAAAATCCCTTCTCATTGCCCTCGCTCTGGAAAACCACCGAGGCAGAGTAGTGGCCAGGGAAGGTGCAGTAAAGATGATCAACTTGAGACAGCAGATAGGAAGATGGCTTCAAAACAACTGTTTTCCCCAAACTGTGGCAACATGTCAACATACTGACACATCCAAAAGCTTGGCATCCAGAAGGGAAAAATACTAATACTCAACCTCAGGTTGAGGAAGGCACTCAGACATCTTCCCTTAATGTTGAAAACATCTGTTTTAAATTCACAGCTAACACAGGGCACAGTGTGATTTATGCTGATTCATCTTGAAGATCTAGCCCTTTCTAAGAGGAGTAGAGATTTTTAAAAAAGTTTTTTCTACACATTTTTCTACAGTGCATCCCATGTTTTTGTCCATAGCATTAGTGGGGATTGTCTGCAGGAGGCATATTCTAAGTTTATCCTGATCCGAAGGTGTTTTCCTTCACCTGAATTTGCCTGTACCATAGTCCAGACTATGAAAAATGAAGGTGTCGATCCTTTCTTCTTGCTGAGAAAGTGTGATGTAGATAGTTGGTGAAACGTTGTGGAATAGTGTGCGAAAAGGGCCAAAAGTGAAATTAAAAATCCAATGCTGTTCCCTCCCTCCCACTGCAGGTAAACACGGAGACTGCTCAGGTGGCTCTGCCCGTGTCTGCTGCCTCCTGCGTGGAGATTCACTGCAAGGGACTCTGATGGGATAACACCCCTGGCCCCTGCCCTGCCTGTGGCACCCCTCCATGATATTGTAGCCGGAGGTGTACCCCCCCAGCCCCAAGGTCCTCCAGCCCTTTTGGAAGCCAAGCTCTGATTTCTTTTCACACATGGTTGCCTGTGGAGACTCGGCTCTTCATCTCTTCCACTTAGTGTGGAGGTGAGAGGAGAGCAGTCGAAAGAAAAGGATGAAAAACAAACCGAAGAGGGGGAAAAATACCCACTTAGCAACAACTGAAAACCTCCTCAAATGTCCGTACGAGAGCCAGACTCTCTGAGGTACCCTCAGTGATAGCAGTAAAGACAGGAGGTGGGAAAAAAAAAAAAAGGAAAAGAAAAAAAAAAAAAAATCATTACATTGAAAACTCACTTGAAAGCAGCAAGGGAACATGGGTCTGAGCCAGGCTGCAGCTCAGCTCCCATTACTGCTGCTGTGTTGAGCGGTGCTTATCATTCTGTGTAGTTCAGGGAGCTTTCAGGTGATTGCTCTAAAAATACCTTCTCTGCAATGGTTAAAAATAATTTTCTCCTTTCTATTTATTGACCTCCCTCTTTACCTTTATGACCTCCCATTCCCAAACGTCTCCCAAGTATTTAAAAATAACAATCTGTCTTTCTTCCTTCCCAGCCTAATTTGATTACTTTATACAGCTCTGTTTAATTGGGTGCATGCGGAAAATGAAGCCCTAAAAGAGGAACTCTGTATTCGCTGTTTAGAGCGACACTCGGTCTGATCCCTCACAGGAATGAACACAGCTCCTTGAACGTTGTTCAGGAATGGGTTTTGAGTGATTCAAATACAAACTGCTCTCTTTTGAGCTACTTCTATTTTGTCCTGGTGGTCCACAGCCTGAGGGAGAGGGGTGCTCAGGGGTGGAGAGACACTTAAGATGGAGAAGAAAGGAGCAGAGAGAGCAGCAAACTGCAATAACTTGCACTGTACATGGATAACAGCTGCATTGTATTCCAGTTACAGCTTTTCCTTGCTCTGTCTTCTCTAGTATAACTAGTTACATGCAAACTCCAGCCCTGCGAGGTGCCTGGGCAGTGTAGCTGGCTCAGCTTCTTCTCAGACATTGTTTAATTGTCGCCTCTCATGGTTTGAAGTGGGCATTAGGAAGCAATCTTGAACTCATCAAAGAGGATGAGCTCCATAACGCTGCCGGTTCAGACTGCATTGTCTCTATATAGATAAAGATATTCTCTTTAAACATTAACTTATGTAAGGGAGAAGAACTGTGTTTGTGGGAGTCTGCAGGGGTAGGCATGGAAAGCTGTGCAGGATGTCCGTCCTGGTTTGATTTGGAGGGAAGATACAGAATTACTTTTTTCATCCTTTGCTAGAGATGGGGTATTATTTAGCAAGCAATGGTATCAAACGCAGGGGAAAAAAGTCCAGCAGAATGGATACAGATGCACTTCATTTAATTTAGGACTTTCATGCTCCTCACTTTGTGATTGGGGATGCAGAGAACAGCAGCCACTTTGTGCTGCAAGCACAGCTTTTTATAAGGACTTTGCAGTACCTTCTGCCCTATTAACACTTGCTGTATTCTACTCCCAGGCTTAATTATTCGTCTTATACCCAGAAGTGCAGCAATGATTAAACTGAAGAGCAGTTAGGCATTTTCAAATGGAAGTGATGCCGCAGTGTTGGAGAGATGCGTATTTCAAGGGTATGAGTTTGTCCCTCTCCCCCTGCCCAGATCTCCTCTCCACTGAGTGATGTCTCTGTGTTCCTCCTCTTCTCAATCTTTAAAGCACCTCTCTTTGTTTCCCGCTCTCCCCCTTCTCACGATTACGTCTTTTAGCTCTCTCGTGTCATTACCTTTCCCCTCTGTTGATTTGCCTCTGCAACTGAATTTTCTCTCCTGCTCTCTCTGCAGGCTTGGATGAAAGCCCATTGAAGACAACTGAAATTTTCTTACTGACTGCTGGAAGATATTGTTGAAAGGAGTGGAAGTAATGAAACATTAAGGATAACAAACTTAACTGCAGCTTTCCGCCTGTGGATTGGGCATGGGTCAAGAAGTGACTTCTCCTTACGCTTCCATCAGGCTTTAGTTTCTCTGACTCCATGAAACTTGAGCAAACCATCCCAGCACCATTTTTAAAGGACAAAGATAAGTAGATCCCGGGAGAAATCACAAAGTAGTCCTTTGAAGGGGCTGTCTACTGGGAAGTAAGCTTTCTCACCTTGCTCTGAATTTTGAAACTTGAGACAAATGTGGCTAACAGTGAAGATGGCTCATTTCTGCCACCAAAAAGTTGGGCTTTCAGTTGAAACTAGTCATTCAAGCCATAGAAAGAGAGACTGTTACCTTTGGAGGATGAGTCATGCCACCCACTTTAGACACTGTACATAGGAAGAGGTGACTCATTCTCTGGAGATGTCTCCTTTTCTCTCCAGTGCCTGTAGAGAAGGGCTAGATCATTGGCTTATACATCTAAACTTTCACATGGCTGAAACTGGGTAGAAGCAATATTCACGTTTCTGAAGAAGACACAGATATTACCATGCTTCACAATGAAGCACTGTGATGAACACCAAATCACTGTTGCCTTGTGATCCTGCAAGCGGAGCCACAGGATGGACCTTCTGTCTTCTCTGAAACAGGTCTGAAGTAGTTTCTGTCCATCAGTGAGCCAGCTCATGCTCAAGCTGTGGCCTCAGTGAATTCTTCTAGGAGACAGTAGGGATTCTTTTTATGTTTCTTTCTACTAAGCAGTGGGTCAGCACGCAGACTCTAGCTTGCTTTCAAAAACCTCTTTCCTTTCCTTTGCCACCCAACTTGGACATTGCACCCTGCGGGACGTTGTGCCTTCTTTCCACTGAGCTTCTCAGCCTTAGTCTATTTTATTCAATTCTATTTTGACATTTCTAACAGGCTTGGCTTACTTTCCCCAACACAACTAGGACATCCTAACATCCTGAGACAAATGGGAGCTGAGCACAAGAGCTGGTTTGATTTTCCAAACACACCTCCAGCCAGGCTAGCTATGGCCATGCTGGATTTCTGAGTGGAAGTCCAGCGCTTCGCTCGGTTATTGGAGTGCAGCCAGTTCTCTGGTGAGAAAGCACGAGAGCAATGTTCAAATTTTTCATTTCCAGAAAAACACATGACGGGAAAGAAGTTAGGACTTGTTCTTGTTCTCTCTTGCTCATAGTTTCTACCTTGCATTTTTGTTGAGGGCTGCATCAGTACATTCATTTATAAAACTGACCCGAAGACAAATGCGCACAAGCTTTTCTTGCCTTCCCACTGCTATCTTGGAGCCAAGGCTCCAGTTTTTAACCATATGACACAGCAAGATAAGCCTCACAATAAAAAGCAAACAATGCAAGGCCAGCCCCGGGCCTCCAAGCCGTGATCTCCGTTTGTTCAGCATTTTCCCAGGAGGTTGTTGGAGATACCTGTGAATAAGGCTGAATGCAGAGAGTCAACTTTGCTGAAGCAAAGAGCACAGCATTCTGGGTTATTAAACCATTTGTCTTACAGCCCCGGGGAAAAGGAGTTTGCTACAGAAAGTCACAAGTGGACTGAATTTGCGTGTCTCAAGCCTGCTTTTCTCCCTTTTGCTGCATCCCCAGCTTGGCACCATTGTAGCACGAGCACCAACTTCTGGTGAGAAGAGAGCAGAGACTGAGAAATGCAAAAAAAAAAAGGATGTGTCAGTAAAGCTATTTTTGAAACTGTCTCTGGCTCTTGTCTGCATTATCTCCAGATCTCCCCTCGACAGTATTTTTTCGTTGTTCACGGTAGGTTGAGGGGTTTTTTTCCAACACAGTGTTATGAGAACATTGCAAATTCATCAAGAATTTCCTTAAAAATTAACAAAACAAAAACAAAACCAGAGTTGATACTGTCAAAAAATTCACTCAGAGTAAATGATATTCTCCATGGTGTGGTAATACAATATGCTGTTAAATTCTTTCACTCAGGAGGGAATAAAGGATATTTGAGCATAAATGCATTATCCACAATCCACAATAGCACAGCCTATCCTCCTGTGGATAATGCTATTAGTGCTACATTTCAAATTAAAAAGCATATGCTCTTCTTCTTTCAAAAACAAGGGATTGCTGCCCACTTCCTTCACTTGACTAAAAACAAAAGCTTTTAAAGTGATAAAACAGCATTCATTTGATAAAAACAACCATCTGCACCTGATTTAGCTAAGTGTTAGCATTTAAAGACAAATTGCTGGTTGGGGAAAAATTAAACACAAGTGTGAAGGTTGACTTGATTTGACCACAAATTGATGTCTACTATCCCCACCAGTACTAACCCTAATTTTGATACTAAATCCTGACCTCAAATAGCAAGTCCCGATCAAGGGCTCTTTAAATCATTTTACTTACAGCCCCTCAAATAAATCATGTTCCCAAACTCACTCCCCCTCCCTTCTCAACCTATTAGTCTGTATTAGTTAAAGTGGGTTGCTTATTAAGTTTTTTATATCTTCAGAATAATTTGGAAAGACACCAAGGTCTTAATGTACCAGATTTTCATAACGCAACGTGATATTAACAAACATCAAACTCCATCAATGATCTGTGCAGCAGGCATCCCTAAAGCGTGTAATTAAGATAACACGAGATAACATCAGCCACAAAAAAGAAAGCGGAGGAGGGAACACAAATGCAGTTTTCTGAGGAGGCAGCATTGAGATCGTCCCTTTGAGGTCAGGAGCAGCAACATGGGATCGGTGAAAATGCTATTCTGATAGTTCACTAAATTGTGATGAACTGTATGTTGCATGGATCATCCTCAGAATAACAGCAACGAGCGCAGCCAGAATGGGAGATACACAGTCAAATGCACAAGTGTCTTTTTAGAAATAGTTACATGGACTTATGGGAAAGTCCTCAAGTGTTATAACCTCTCCTTGATTTTTAAATCAGTAAGGAATATCATAAAGGCAACAATACCCACCTGTTAGAGAGTGCTGTTCACCAGCAGATCTTAGAGGCTTTGCAACAGGGGTCAGTATTTTGAATTCCACATGAATTATCTCCATTGCTTTGTTTGCTGTGCCATCCCACTGGGCACCCCCCCAAAGGTGGATGTGCCCATGGGGGTATGTGTGCTGGGGGGGCAGGAGGGATGCAAACCAAACACGCAATCCTGAAACCAAAATCATGGCTATTATCACTTGGCACTTTCAAGAATCGCCCAGAGTCCCCCATCTGCTGGGCTATTTCTGCTCAATTTAGGAGGAGAGAAGTGGGAAAAGTGCCTTCTTTCCAAAATGTTCCCCAAGGCTTTGAGAGGTGTTTGTGGCTGTGCACACCTCCTAATCTATTCTCACTGGTAAATGGCTGGGTATTTTTGTGCTGGAAAGTGGGGCTGTGGATGTCTCTGCTGTTCCTTTTCCTAGCATAGCTGAATACATCCATACACAACTGATCATGTATATTTAGCCGTAAAAAAAAAAAAAAAAAGTAATAAAAAAATCCCAGCATATCACGATAATAAGTTTATTTCCCACCAGAAGTTTCCATCTATTCAGGCAAAACTTTCTGCATTCCCGGACAGTAACAGACAAGCCCAACTACATATTTAAGTAACATCAGAGAGGAGTGATTACAAAGCATATTTCAGACACATAAGTAAGTCCAGGCTAATAAACCCCCCTTTCCCTACTCACAACCCCCAGCATCAAGCAGAAAAGTAAACCAATTTGTCACTGCTCCTGCCTTGTGCCAGGATAAGAGTGTGTGCTATTCCCATTTCTTTGCCAGAGGTCACTGGATGCAGCGTCTGAAGAAAAACAAATGAGTGCAAACATAATAAATTGCAAGGAAGGAGCTCTGTCATGACTAGCAGGAAGGCAGGGGGGATGATATCTTTTGGGGGGAGAAGAAAGAAAAAAAAAGAGATGTGCACGGTTCATCCGGCACAAGACTACTTTAATCACTTAGCGAGGGGATGGCTGGTTTCAAGGACAAATGGATAATACACGTTTCGCTGGGGCCGATAGTGAGATAGTGAGTATCTTTGAATGTACTGATACAGCAATTAAGCAAACTGGTGTCCTTGGGCAGCTGCTGAGGTTTCTTAAAAGTGGAGTTTTAGACATCACTTCAAGTCTTTCCTCACTAGCAGCAGGGATGCACAGAAAACATACTTCTGTATGTGCTGGCAAGAGCAAGATATTTGTCTGGGGACATCCTTCCCTACTCCATGGCTGTATTTTGGGACCAAAGAGTCCTGACCTGGCATGTTCCCTCTTCCAACCTGCCCCTTCACAGGGGCAGATGGAGGGACATCTCGATGCCATTCCCATGTCAAACATGGAAAAGAGAGGTGCCTCTTGGGGGTGGTAAGAGAAACCATGAACTTTTGTACCTTGAGCTGTTGCCCATAGGATCAATTAATTTAAAAAAATGTGCAACTGGGCTTGCTTTCCTGTGCAGCTTGGGCAAATTTATTTTATGGGGTTATAAAACTAGATCCTGCTTTTGGTACCCTCAAATGCAGAGGGATGAGTCCAGCACTGCTGGTTTACACTAACAGTGCATGCACAGCAGATCTCTGAAGACCTCTAGAGAAACAACAGCAGAACAGATGCCATTTTGGCTGACCGCAGAAACTGGGAAAAAAGCCCTACAAAACTGGAAGTCTTACAAAGCTAAACAGTTAGATCTACAACCCCAGTGTCAGTCTCCTATCAGGAATGGACTGGGTACACACTGAGGCATCTGTTATCTCATGAGCAACAGGAAAGGAGCAAAACAAACACTTGGCTCCCACTTTCTTCCCCAACTCTGACACGTCCATAATGGTTCATCCACACTCTGCCCCTCTCCACGCTTGGGGTCACCCAGAGGGAAGTTACATTGTACCCGTGCACTGCAAGGATTAACTTCTAGCCGAAGGTTTATTAGGCTAATTTTGCTTCTTTCTAATTTATTAGACTCATTTTGCCTTTTTGTGAGTTATCCTCCTACAACCGAGATCATTAATTCTTTGGATTTATTTGCCAAATATTTTTTTCCTGGGATTATTTTTCTGTACCGCAACTTACTTGAATTGTAAGCTTCTGCAGGTTGTCTTTTTTGTTCTGTGTTTGTAGTCCATCTAGCACTTTGATTGGGGGCACACTGTCCCTCTGTGACATATATATATATATATATAAAAAAAAAAAGGCAGTACATTGTTAGTACTCTATATCCCATGTTCATGTTGCGCTGGTTAGTTCTGACACAGCCCAGAGTTCACACGCTGTGTATCTGTCCCTGATTTCATACACATTTCTCTATCAAAGCAGGTTGTTAGGGGTAAAGCTTAGAAACAAAATCAAGTTCCCTCTAATATTCCCCAGTAGCCATTCTCAAGCGTAGGAAAAAGGGGGTTCAGCTACTGAGCAAACAAAAGCTGTATTAATTAGGCAGTTATTTCTGGAAAGTGTTTTGTGGTATTTTCTCATTGTTATTTTGCTCCCTTTTGTGGAACGCCGGTGCCTCGTGACCCCACATGACATTCTCCCCACCATCCTTGCTCTTTCAAGGTATCTTTTATTGCCAGACAAAGGGAAAAATATATATTTGAATGTGGCCATCAGATAGGCCATGGCTAACATCTCTACAATAGAAAAAGACATTGCAGAATAAAGACATCATTGGTATTATCAGGAAGCCAGGTGTGGGCAGAGAGGACTGAAGTGCTATCACACATTACAGGGATTAAAGGTTGCCTTGACTTTGGCCACACTAGGGCAGATTCTCAGCTGGCATAAACTAAAGTAGTGTCCATGAAAAAAATTAACTGTGTCTATTATATCCCATGACTTCAGTGCAGTTGAATAGCACGTGATTGAAAGAGATCTCAGAGGTCGTATCATCCAGTCCCTTGCTATCTCAGGCAACCTCACCACATAATTCCACTCGTAAACTGATCAAGCTTCATCATAAAACTAGTCAGGCTGCTGCTTGCCACCCACTCCTCCTGCTGAAGGCTGTTCCAGAGCTTCCCTCCTCTGCTGGCTGCAAACCTCTCTCCAGCTTTCAAACAGAATTCATTAAATGGAATCCATTTCGGCGTGCTTTCTGAATGCACAATTTTAATCCAGCTGGGGAGGAAGCAGAGGACAGGAAGGTGGGACTTGTTTGCACTTCTTTTGTTTCACAAATCTGGGATAACTTTCCCCAGATGTAGGAAGCTCACTGGATGGATGAAAGGTTAGGGATCAGCTTTCAGTCCATACCTTTCCTTCTTACGCGTGGCGTGCAGGGAATGTCGCTGCAGATGCTGAGTTTCTGCTACTTCATTCCAGTCTTTTCTTCAAAGATGACTTTCTCCCAGACAGAACTATTTCCTCACAGCAAGACTTACTCCAGGACAACTAATAGCAAGGAGAAAATATTGGTATCAGTTGGTTGTCCACAATCCCAGGTGAATCCAATAAATCTTCAGGCAGCACAGGCTCACCAAGCCACACCTGAACGTGATTAAATCCTGTGAGCTTCACAGGGGGTAGAAAGATGGTTAATTCTGGCCCCTGGACCCTGAATGTGTTATGATAGTTTAATTTGGAGAGTAAACTAGACTTTATCCATTCAGGTTTGTCTTATTGTGCTACTTCATATTGGATGCCCCATAATTTTGACCAACTGGGAGCTAAGGACAGCACTAATGCCATCGTGAGTATGGAAACACGAGTCTGGACTGCCCAAACTGATGGCAGGTTCCAGCCTGGTCTGCCAAGACATGTCCTGGGCTTGCATCCTCCTGAGCATGCTGTGGGTATGCTTAGTCAAGAAGGCTTCAAAGCCTGGTATACACATTACTTTTCTCTCTGCACACAAATAAAACATTTTTTTACTAGCATTTTCACCTTGCTGAATATAAAAATATCAAAGGAAATAGGCTTTATTAAAAAAAAAAAAAAGAAAATTATAATCAGCTCAACAAGCAGGATTTCTCAATAGGGATGTGATTAGATGAAGGGAGAATTCACGCCTGGACTTCCATTTGTCTGCAAAAACTATACTATTGTTTTGGCTAAAAAGGACTAAAATGACAGTGATTAAGAGATTCATTTAGTGAGCTTATGTTCCTTCCTTGCAGGCACACTGTCCCTGGAGGAGTTAAATTGGAAATCCAAAGAGGCTTCTGACAGTGGGGAGCTCAGGGGAGGTGTGGGGAGCACATTTCAGCAGTTCTGAGGGTGGCAGGTAGGGATTTCTAATGAGGAAGCAGAAGGCTGCAGTCTCTGCCCAGCCATAGATGGCTTTGAGCTCTCAATGCCCAGGAATGAATGCATCCACAGATCCAATTCTGCTAAAAGACAGTGAAATAGGTTGATGTTCTTTCCTCAGAAACTTCCCAAGAGAATTTAGCACCAGTGACAGGTTAATAACGTCAGTTTAGCTAAAAATTTTTAAAGCCTCTCCCTCCATCCCTGCTGTTTCTTCAATTTCATTTTTGTTTTGCTTGTGATATCCCAATGTCTGGAACAGAAAAATAGCTACCAGAAGCTAGTACATGAAAATTTAAGCTGTTGCTTTGGTAGGGATTGATCCTCTGAAGCAATGGGCATGTTGGCCCCAATACTGTGGGGTTCTTCAGTATCTGCTCAGCTCTGAATACACTGTGAAACGCTTTGCCTTGAGCAAAGGCAAGTGGACCAGCATTTTGCAGGGCTGAGTCTTATGAAGATGAATCCCATGGTCGTGGTTGGTAAGACCCAAAGCTGGACGAAAGGTATTTGCCCTGAGGCAGGAGTGAGACTGACAGTGTAGAAAAGCCCCAGATGACTCTCACGCACACTCTTCTTCTGGATTTCCCTGGAAAAGAGGAGCTCACCCTTGCAAGAAATCCATCTTTTTAGTGTGAACCATGCTATTCTTGTTGTAGTGTCCTCTTACCAGGCCACCATCAATAGGGACACCCCAAAAGATTGACGCTCATGTATGGAGTGAGAAAAGCCCCTAAAACACAGTTCCAGAATGCTTATCCCCCAATTGGACCCAGCAGCTCTAGGAGGACTAAGCACAAACTCTATTTGCTATACTTTACCTTCTTTCTTTGTCTTCCTTAGACTCATTTTTCAATTATTTTCTTTCTTTTTTTGTCTTCTCTCTTTTCTCCTTTCTTCCCACAAACCTTTTCTCTTCCGCCTCCCCTTTTTTATGTTAACACCATCTTATCCTCCTTCTGTCACTTTTCCCCCCCTGATCTATCATGGCAAATCACATTCTTCTGCTATTCTCTTATTTTCATTCCTTTTTCTTGAGTCTCTTCCAGTCCTTGCCCTTCCTCTCTGCCTCTCAAAGTTCTTCTCTGGCTCCAAGGCTGTCCCATTCCTGGGCTCCAGGGAAGAGGTGTGCAGCAGCTGACACCAGGACTTTGAGCTGTGGATGTAAAACGTTGCTTCTGGGTTGGATCTTCGGGATCTCCAAAGAGTGTGGCGATTTAACAAGGACATGGGAGCACACCTGCCCCTAACAGGCTTTGAAAATTGACTTCAGAAGCGCGAAATGGGTCAATAAAAACAAGAAATGAAATTGATCTCAGAGGTTGTATATATATGACAATAAATAGCTTCATAGCCTCAAATTCCTCCCTCAGCTGGGAGGCTCCTGGCTCTTGGCCAAGTAAATAGGTGCTGCAGCATATAGAAATGAGGTGACAGTCAGAGCAAGGGACAAGAGCAGTTGTTGGAGGCAACAGGGACATCAGCTGCTTATACCTTGTGGGTAAACCTACCCAAGGTCTCCATCAATGAGCCAGGCAAAGAGGAAATAATATATTTGTATTTAATTTTATTTTTTTTTACTGCGTGGCAGTACTTTAGATTATAAAATAATGTCAGAGCAGGGGGTGTATATAATAACTTGCAATAGAAAGCAAAACTGCTGGAAGATTTTCCCTTATAGGCTTATTTTGTCAAGTATTGTTCCACATTTACTTTTTTCCCTCTTAAACTAAGAAATAGATCCTCCCTCTGCATTGTGAGAAGCACCTTTTGAAGACAAGAAAGAAAGAATGGGAATGAAATAGTAAAATATAAAATAAACCCTGGAGCCCATGCCTCTACTCCCAAGTGAAAGGAGATTTCAAAGGGAAGCATTTGTAATTTAGATTTCTGAACAGCAGTGAAAAGAAGCCCCACTACCGACTATTTCCCAGTGAAGATGCCGAGGCTGTATTCCTCTGTGACAGAGGATGATGGTGATAGAAGATTTGGGAATAAGCTTGAGAACTACTACTTCTCATACAGTATGCTGGAGGAGGGACTGCAGAATCTATGGGGAGACCTGGAGCAGACCCAGGTCTCAGAGGAGGGTTGTTGCCAGGAGAAAAGTGGTTTGACCAACATCTCAGGGGGCCAGCCTAGCTGTGGTATTTAGGTGGCTGTACCTATTGCCAACTCACATAGGACTAGTTGTTTTTTTTTTTGCTTCAGCCTCCTGCAGATGTAGATGACACTTTCTACATCGCATCCTCAGAAGCCCGTGGCCTGAAGGCAATCTTGCTGCTTTCAAAGCTTGGCTATTGACTTCAGTGGAAGCAGGAGGGGGTAATGTGGGCTGGCTTTAATTTTGCAATAGCTCAGTGATCCTTCATCTTCTCAGGTGGTGAGTTTGCAGTGACCACCTCCCACCTTTGTCACTGCCAAGGACCACTGGCCTTGCTTTGCTCCGGCAAAAGCACTCAGTCAGCACAGCAAGGTGAACTGAATGCGCTGATTTTAATTTGGATGAGAAATGAATTGCAATAAGATCCCCATCACCACCAGCAGCCCCCTACGGCTCAGAGATGTTCAAGTGAGAACAGCACTGAACAAGGGGAAAATATAATAACAGGGGCCTTGCTGGATGCTCTCCACCCCCTCGCCCCATGACTGTTTATTAAAGGTGAATTCCTGAGGGGTGTTTGAACTCCACTTCTGACTAGCACAGATAATAACATTGAAAGCTTTGATGAGACCAGCCTGAGCTTCCAAATTTCTGAATCTATATGAGTTTTTGAACTCCTGAGGGGTTAATATATCCAGGTGAGAGAGTGGACAACTAACCTGTATCTATCAACCACTCAGATCACCACAGTTGGAGCTACAGGAGGTGATGCAGATCACAGGACGTCCCCTCTCACACTTCTTTGGCTCCTTCCAGCCCCCTGCATGGACCTGCAGCCCCACTTCCACGGTGGAAACAGCAGCAGCAGAGTTGGGTGTGCTCTAGAATGAGTGTGCCCTCCTCTAACATCTCCTCCTGCCTCCAGGGTATCAGGACTGACGCCTCTTTCATCCTGCCCTTGCTACAGCACAGTGCCCAGCGCTCAGTATTTTGGAAACCAGATAATTTCTGCAATACCAGGAGAGAAGTTTGATCCACACCATGTGGGTTAAAAAAACATCAGTTGAAACTGGGGACCATTGCAAGTGGCTTTGTTTCACAAAGAGACATTTCTATGAGTCTAGGAGCCCCTGTAATTTGAAGAATACAGGGGCCATGAAAATATCTAAGCACAAGAGATGCTAGTGCGTGTGTGTGTGTGTGTGTGTGTATTCATTTATGGTATGAAATGGAAAGAAATTGTTTCACAGCTCAATGAGAACTGGTGCCTGGTCACAAAAAGACAAGATGATCACTTCTTGGGCTTCCTAGGTCTGATTTGAGTCACCTTTGACACAAAGTCAATTAACAAATCCCTCTGGAAACTGGGACTGAAATCCTGAGCAAAGCACAACCAAACCAGCTCATGCAGAAGCAGGACAGAAGGAGGGACTTTACCAGCTGTTCCCAACATGAACCTTGTGTAATTAACAGGTGCCGTAAATGAAGCAAAACCAACGTGACAGCCACAGCTGGATTGTCTTCTTTGCTGAGCTTTGTCTCCATCTGACCAAGTGCAGACATCAGCATCCCTTCCTTTTCTGGGTATCTTTGAAACCCCCTGACTAGCCCAGCTCAGGCCTGGCCTCTTTTTCATTCTAACCAACCTTTTGCAGAACAGACCTCTCTGTCCATTAATGGTGACCTTTGCCGAGCCACCCTGGCACTAAGAAGCCAAAGAGTCACCTTGGGTGACTCTTCTTCTCTATCCTGCTATCGCTCTCTGCTGGCTTGCCTGCTGCTGCAGGGCTCCCTTGATGACAAGCAGAAAAAATGGATCAGGTGGAAATGTAGGTGGATAAATTCACAGGTTATTATGATGGAAATAGTTTAGCTTCAGTCAACTTTACCATTAAGCACATAAGAGAAGCCTGTGGTGTCTAGGGTGCCTCCTCACTGCTCCTCCTCACAGAGAACTGAGAATTGGTAACTCGGTACACCCTCTGCTCACAGGGCCAGCTTCCTATTTCACCCAGCAAAAGGCAGGGTGAGTGGGAAAGCCAAGCTTTGACTGCTGGTTTCTCCTTTCTGGATGCATGCAGAACGTTAACAACCCTTCCAGTGGCATGATGTATCTCCCCCTTCCTCCTACTCCTTCTCCATACCACTTCTTTTGTCCCAAAACTTTTCTACACTTCTCCATGTGCCAAGCATTGCTGATTTTATCTCTAATCAGCTTTCTGTTCTCTGCCAAACTTCTGGTATAGGAACTTCAAACCATTCCCTGTATGAAACCATTCCAACTTGGAGGTCTCCTTGCTCCAATTTGCAGACATGCCAGTCTCAGGATGTCCACAGGCCTTTTCAACAGTGTTGTTCCTCCATCCTCACCTGCTGCTGTGGGGAAGTTCACTGCAGTCCAGTGGCTCTCCTTCACTTTGGTGGAGCTGGTGGCATCTGGCACGGTCTCTGGGCAGTGGAGGGATGATATGTGTGCCTGAATATGACCTGTAGGTGAGAATGAAGCTCCTCAGAAACACACTGGGTGCACAGCCCTGGAGAGGGAGAGGGGAAGCATGAAACCAAAGTCAAAAACTGCATTTGGGGCAGCTGCAGCTCAGAGGTACCTCATGATGGCAATAATTGAAGCTTAGGAACTTCAGTACAGTCCCCATCTGTGCTGATTTCTTCCTTTCTTTTCCACAGTTTCCTGCTCCCCCCTTGATCTATCCTATGAATTCTGTGTGTGCATGTGTGTGTCCCCTGAGTTACCAGCCTGCCAGCCCCTGGTGACGGGTTGCCGATCCCATGAATCACAGAGCTCTTAAGCCCTTTCTCATCCCTTCCAAACACATCCCTTCGCTCTGGATGATGCAGTGAGCTTCTTACATATCTCTCAGTTGCCTGGTTACCAGGTTAACAGTGATGACAAATGCTGGATGACAATTTGTTTAATGCTGCTTCCTCCGTGATCTGGGCTCCAGCCTTCCCCGGTCCTAACCTCCTGCAGCGTCAAGCTTTCCGATGCTCTTGTTCAGCGTCTCTTTCCTGGTAACTAACCTCCTGTGTCCTACGTTCAGTCTAGTCTATCCTGTCATCTCCAGTGTCCTCTGATGGAATTGCTTTGTCACATTGCTACAGACCAGCTTCCCCAGGATCCCTCAAAAAAATGTCCATGATTTAATGCCTCCATCCTGAAGAAGGCCGCTGCAGGAAGGATCAATCCTTTTCCTCTCCCCCTGCACTAGAAAGAAGATGTAGATATATAACATTGATCCCCTATCTTACAAGCTTTCAGTCTTGAGGAGACATGTCTATCTTTAGATGTTCACATATGACTTCATATCAGGATCTAGTCTTATTGTTGCAACTGCATTATAAAAGAGTAATATTAGTAATAATGAGCATAACTGCCAAACCCTTCCATCACTCATATATAGATCATGCTCTTTAAAATATAGACCACTTCTCTTTTATATATTTATAGTGTTGAGTACAATGTAGCTCCTACCTGTTCCCATCATGCAAATAAAAGATAACTTTAAACCTAGATTACCTTCTATCTTGAAAACGAGGAAAGGCTTTCATATTACTAAGTTTTATCTTCTTGTGTTCTTGTCTGTAGTAACATCACTGGAGCTGTTGAGTGCATGCATCTGATTTTCTAATCCCAGAACTACTTCTCAGAGAAGACAACTCTAATTGTTACAGTCTCCCCTAGCTGGGCCCAGTGTGATCCTATTGTATCTCTAACACTTCAGAGCATCTTTCTCCTCTAAGCTAAAATGGGACATTAGTCATCTCAGAGCCAAAAATGCTCTACAACTGAGTGGTCTTTTGGAAAGAGGTGTCTCAGAGGCTGTATGAGAGGCATTTGTCCAGCTGGCAAACAGACTGACCAAAATATATTTTATTCTTCCAGAGCTGAAGCCCAGAGCTTTTGGATGAATATGTGCTTAACTATTTATAATTGACCTTTGCACAAAAGCACATGAAATTTTTATAGCCTAAAGCCTCATTTATTAACTTTACTGGAGTGTAAAATATTGCTGTTTGCTATAAATTTGTACCAGGAC
This sequence comes from Calidris pugnax, assembly GCF_001431845.1. Lineage (NCBI taxonomy): Eukaryota > Metazoa > Chordata > Aves > Charadriiformes > Scolopacidae > Calidris > Calidris pugnax. The sequence continues at coordinate 1,537,512 of NW_015090763.1, forward strand.
AAACAATATATATGCTAATTAGCGGCTGTGCAGCCATTCGGGGGCGTATGTGCTCACCAGTCACTTCCAACAGGCAACAGAGAAGAATGGAATAGACAAATGACAATTGAGTAGTTTGATACTCTCTGCTCAAACAGTGAAGTCTGAAGAGGTGAATTAATGGTGTTCATTATAACAAGTCCATTTCCTTTTCATTTCCTTTATAAATTAGTCCAGGTAACATGCTGTGTCCCTGAGAGAGCCGATCAGAGGCTACCTGCTGAGATGCACCTGCAAAACCCATCACTCTGGAGTTCTTTCATAACTCTTTACTCAGCCTTTTCCTTACTTTGCCTTCCTTCAGCCCACCCATTCATCCTCTCCATTTTGTCTTCTCCATCTGCACTTTTTCCTTTTATCCCTTCCCTTATTTTTGTTTTTGCATGACATACTTTTTTCCCCCTTTTTGCTCCTATCCCTCTTTTCTTCTTTCTTCTTTTTCTTTTTTCCCTTTTTCCCTCATTTTTTCTCATTCATATTGTCTCTTGCTTCTTTTTTATCCCCAGTACCTTTTTCTCACCATACATTATCCTATCAGTACTTTCAGGATCTCATTGTTATTTTATTAACTTTGGATCATACATGGGCACATATCCCTAAGGCTCATCAAAACGCAGTATGTAATACAACCACAGGGGGAAAAAAAGAGAGTGAGATGTTCAATTTCATGTGGCTGAACCAGCTATTTCATGGTTGATTGGCTTTTGGTAGCAAAGAAGTAAGGCTGCAGTGATAATAAAAGGAGCCTGTTGGAAACATCTCATATGGTCCAGCAACTGCAGCTGCATCTGAAGATCTCCTGTTCCTGTATTTGTCACAGGTACATCAGGTCAAAAAGACGAGTGGCAACTTGCTACAATGAATATGACTGCTCTAAGTACTTGTCCAGGGATGGGGAAATAAGAGACAAATGCCATTTTAAGTCTGGGTGGTCACAAAAACTTACCATGGATCTGAAATGATGCTCCTCAGAAGGTGTCCTTCCTCTTCTCCCATTTCTCTGCACCCCTCCAGGTCACTGTCTACAGGGTGGAACAAGCAGCCAGGACACTCAAATGGGGAGCACCCAGAGTTATAACAGTGCTCAGTCATCTGTGGGAACAGCAGAAATCAGAAGGGGCACAGGGACACAACCAAGGAAGATCCAAACATCATAAACCCACTAAAATTAAAAAATGTATACATATTTCCTTTGGACACAGATTCGGGGTGCTGGTTTCCATGGAATTTGGACCATTTAAAGAATCCAGTTGAGTTCATTGAATTGTGGGAAATTGTTAGAGATTTACCATCAAAATATTTGCAAAGAAGTGTTTCGTTTCTATCAAAATAATAATAAAAAATCAACTCAAAAATATCAGCATCACAGATATTGCTTCAAATTTTCCTTTGAAGTAGACAGGTATAAACCCTACTCTGAAGCCCATGGGAGAGGATAATGTGCCCCAAAATATCATTAGCATGAGGCAAATTAATGCATCTGGAGAATTTTAACTTAAAATAAATTTTTTAGCATTCTCAATCTACCCTTTAACTATTTTGCAACAAAATTATGTTCATGCTTAACTTTTTCTGCTATCAATCCTATTGAAATATTGAAAGATCTTAGTGGGACAAAAGTCTGCATGTGAATCAGATCTATATTCTGTTATAGATGTTAAATAAAAATATTTCCCTAAGCCCACAAACTTTCTGCTTCCTGGGGAATTACATAAACCCTGCTGTGAATCTGTCCTTGCATATTTGAAAAGGTAAATAAACAACAAAATACTTCATTAACAAAACAGTTGTGTAAAAAACCAAAATCAGTTCATCAATTTCTTTGTGTTTACAAGTATTAAAAGAAAAAGCTTCCTTTAATGATTTTTTCTTATTTTTCCCCATTAATTTTAACAAATTTTAAATGAACACAATAATGTACCAGAAGCTCCAAGGTTTTTTCAGTTCTAACAGAAACACTTTGCTGAAACCACAGGTTGTGCTTTCTTCCCATTTAAAGGCGGACTTTCAGTTAAAGAATAAAATTAGGTTTATGAAGGAAATCATTCCAATGAGCAGGATATGTTGTTTGGGGCTGAAATATCTATTGCTATTATAGATCCCTTTTTTTTGATTAATGTACAGCAAAACAGGTGTCCCCTCTATGTCTCAGTTTACCCACAGAAGAAGGGAGGACATGGCATTGCTGTGACATACCTGAAATAGAGGCAACTTTGGATGGATTTTGTTTCAAATATCAGGTTTTTTTGGGGGAAGTGAGAGGACAGGCGTGGAGGGATTGATTCCTATCGTAGTCTAGTGGAGCAGAAGCGTGGTCTGGGTGGTTTGACCAGGTGGATGCCATGCCATCTCCAGGCTGCACTATTGCCAAGTTTCCAAACAGCACACACACAGTTTGGTTCAGGATGGAGCGGCAGGGGAAAGAGTCAGCATGAACAGAGATAACAGTGTTCAAACACCCACTGCCTTCAGAGATTATTTCTTAAATTACTGATTGTGAGAAAAATTATGGGCCAAATTGTCTGCTTATGTAGCTCATCTCGACTCCAACAGAGCTATAGTAGGAGATACATCGACTGTATCCAGAGTATGCCCAGCTTTCTGTGTTCAAACAGCATGAGAATAGCTCAAAAAATGCATGAGGTTTTTATAAGCACATTTTGAATTCTTGTTTATGTGTCTTCTCTATTTTAAATCTTTAGGATATGCTGGGATCATGGGGTAGGGGAGCTGTGGTTTTGTTTTTGTTTTTCCAACCGCATCTACAAATAAAATGCACTGCAAGTTTTCTTACACACATACACACAAAAAGAGTATTCCTTCATAATTATCTCCAAGAACTGGGGGTTTACCTGAAAAACCAAAGCAAGCTGTTTTCATCAGACAGTGAGGTGAAAGAGGAGATGTCTGGGGTTTTTGTATACAAGGCAGTGACATGTAAGTCCATTCCTATTATTCCTCAATATCATGGATGCTTTCACCAGCTTCCTCTCATTGGAACTCCATTTTACATGGAGGTAAGTGGGAGATGTCTCCAAGAACTGGGGGTTTACCTGAAGAACCAAAGCAAGCTGGTTTCATTGGACAATGAGGTGAAAGAGGAGAAGTCTGGGGCTTTTGTATACAAGGCAGTGACATGTAAGTACATTCCTATTATTCCTCAGTATCATGGATGCTTTCGCCAGCTTCCTCTCATTGGCACTCCATTTTACATGGAGGTAAGTGGGAGATCTCTGTGATCTTATTGGCCTCTCTCCTTTTCACTGCCTCAGAAGGGAGATGAATAGTTAATTAACCAAATTCTTACTTTCATCAACCATTGGGCTGGCCCAAAGCAGAGCCGTGGACCTGGCAACCCCAGTCCCTTCATCATGTCATCGATTCGGTATTGTCTGCTACATTAAATTAATCAATAAAGAATTTAAAAGATGTTCCTCCCATCCTTTCTGTTGTCATATAGGAACAGCATTATTCACGTGTCCATACATTTAAGCATAAACTGAGCTCTATGATCACTTCAGTTCCATTTTTTAGGCAAAGAGTATATCAGTAAAGGCATCATCATAAAAATATTGACCCAGTTCATACCTGGCATAAAATGCCATTGATTTCAGCTGGGTTGTGGAATTTGGCTTATTGCAATAAACGCTTCCCATGAAGTCCTGTTCACCAAAGGATCTGGAAAAACCTCTTTTCTCTCATCTTACATTATCACAGTGTGGTGGCAAAACCATTAGGGCATTTTTCCAGTGGTGAAGCTGCTGATTCAAACCTCTCTCCGCCATTAGGGCATTTTTCCCGTGGTGGTGAAGCTGCTGATTCAAACCTCTCTCCAGCCTTATGCAACCCTCCTGCTTCACCTCTTCCTGGGGTGACAGAGCTGGAATTGGGGAAGGGGAGGGTGCAATGCACCCAGCAAGCAGACACGGGGAGGCTCCTCCAGCACAGCTCCCCTAATCCTACTCCTGCACCAGAGCTACCTCACTCCCTCCCTGCACCAGAGGCCCCGGAACATAATGCCAAATGCTTTGTCACTTGCCTTTGGTTGCAGAAAGTGACCTTTATAAGTAGTTTTATCCCCCCAGTCAAATTAATAACAACTAAGATTGGAGCAGCTCAGCCAGCTTTGGAGCTGGACGGCTTTTCTGGATCACATTCAGCGCCCAACACGCCTGGCAACAGCATCCAGGTTTTAACTGTTGTGAGTGAAGGGACCGCTTGCCTTGACTAGTCCCACACAATGGTTTTGCTGCCACTGCTAATATTTGAACAATGTGTTTGCCAATTACGTTAATACAAACAAGTCCCCTGGATCCCAAGGAAAGGCTGTGCAAACCCACAGTGAAAGAGATACTGCCGGTCTGGCTGCTCTGCAGAGACTCCTGCTACAAGGCAGGCAGAGGCAAGACAAGGACAAGAGAGGAGTGAGCTTTCTGGCAGAAGGGACAGCGTGGCTTAGCTGGGCTTAGCTTGTCTAAGTGATGGGTGGCTCCCAAAACTCAGGCTGGGGTGCAGAGGGATGGGTGGGATATCAGAGACACCTGGCTTGTGAAGTGCCTCCCAGGAGTCACACATCAACTGCGTTCTTTTGATTTCTTCAGTCCTATTCTTTCTCAATTTGAATCTGTGAAGATATTTTACTCTTCTTTTCCATCTGTAAGTAATCTGCTCCAGTGTCAAAGGTTGACATCCTTTTGCTGCTCTTAACTATTTTCTTGATTAACCTGTCCTCATAACCACTCGTCTGTGCCTGGTTTTTCTCACTACAACCTGCTGATCTGTTGACCTCTAGTTTAAATAATCAGAAACTCCTTATCCATAAGGAAAATATCATCCATGAGTGCTGAGAGTGCGAACTCAAGGAAAAAAAGTTCCTCCAGGACATGGGGAAGCAGTTGGAGTGTTTGGGACAGAGAGAAGGCAGCATTAACTAGGGAATGAGGCCATGCATGGCAAGCTGGCAGGTGGCAACATCTGTCTTTTTTACCTCAGTGTCCCCATCTCCATGGACAAGGCCAGTGGGAGTTATGCTCCTCTTTCAAAGGACATCGGATTTCCAGCTCCCTTCCTCCTCAGATCAGACCTGAAACCAGAAAATAGCCTTGGGAAGCTGGGAGAGCTTTAGTGGACTGCAATCCCCCCAGTTTTTGCACACACATACATGCATGGCCACATCCACATCCTCACATTGAAAATTGGCACAGATGTTGCCACTGCTGTTCTTGTGAAACAGAAAGTACCGCACAGCTGGTTTAATAGCCTTTAAAAGTCCCTCCTGTTCAGGAGCTAAGCCTCATCATTATGGATAAGCTCATAAAGCTGTCATCATTAACTGCCACCCACTGCCAAACAGTGCCCAGGTCATGTCTCCAGGAAAAGGAAGGCCAGTTTCACCTGGGCTCCATCCCACAGCTGGGGATGTTGTTAGCACCCCTCTTTATCCCCAAGACAGCACTGTTGGCTTCTTTGAATTAGCATTAACTCCTCCTGCTGCCCCAAAGTTCATGGTCTTCCTGTTCTTGTTTCAGCGCCAAATGCCCATCTGTCTCCAGCCATTTCCTAAATTATGCCTGAGCAGCCTCCATTTGTTTCCTTCTGAATCTGCTCCAATATTGTGGGTTTGAAAGTTCACCTCCAACCTGGCCATTATTGGCTTTACCTTCCACTGAGGAGCAACTGTGAAAAACATGAGCAGAAAGAGGCAAGAGAGAGTCCTGAGAAAGAATAAACAAATTAAATGCCAGCTGAGCTCTGAAAGGCATTTTCTAGCCCAAATAGAAAACACAGCTTGCCCTTTCGCTTTAGATCAGAAATAGGTGGCTATTGCTTTTCTTTTCCTTTTTTTTTCTTCTTTTTTTCTTTTTTTTTTTCCTTTTAATGAGTCATCCTGTGGTTGCAGAAGGGATAGATGGAGGTAAAATTACAGCAAAGTGACAAACTCAGATGAAGAGAGTACCAAGATCTGGCAGGCTGTCCCTGTCCGTGGCATCACTCCTCCCTCAAGTGAATTCTTGCCACTGTTTCCCCTTGGCTGTCCTCCTCTCCCAGGCTCTCCCCTCTTCATAAATCAATCTTCTAACTCTGTGCTTCAGTCCTACATCCTTTATCTCTCTTCTCTGCCTCAGGCCAATGCTTCTGGTTTTCTCTAGTGTCTCTGTGCAGCTTTTCTTTCTTCCAAATCCTCAGATCCAGTCCTTCTCTCAGTCCCCGAGATGCCCCATTCCTTCCCTACATTATTCATGTTTATTAGCAGCATCACAGATTTGGCAATTTTACCTTTGCATTAAGGTCCTTCAGACATTCCCTCTGATTGCTCATTGAACCCCCTAATTCTCATTTCTGTCATTGTAACGATTTCTTCCCCGTTGTCATCTCACCCAGGCTCCCTTTCACTTTCAGCCCATGGTCCTCCCTCCATGAGCTGCCCCTTGCCATAGCTTTCCCCCTTTTAACCATTCAGTCTCAAACTTCTGTATTCCTGAGTAACACCAGCCTGGAGACACTCCTCTGCTTCAGGGTCCACTGGTTTTCTGGTATTATATGCACCATCACGCCATGCTTTTCTCTCTGGAACTCACTAAAGGCATCTCCTGGGTCACCTCCAGTCAGCTTTGCTCTCCAGTGCACCATCCATGCTGGGTTTTGAAATCCCAGCACATACATAAGGGAGTTTCTTGCCTCACGCGATCTCTCTCCCAGCGGCCAGCTCCTGAAGCATGAGATTAGAAGAAATGGAAGTTATAAAAACTCACTTGCAGGAGAAATGCAAACAAAACCCAGCTCAGGTCAGGACGCGACTGGCATTCACCCAGCTGTTGCACAATATGGAAATCTAGACGCATTGATAGATAGATAGATAGAAAAATTATTTATAGATTCTCTTCCTTTCTCCTGAAAATTATTTATAGATTCTCTTCCTTTCTCCCACCCTTTTGCATCAACACTGTTTTTTGTTGGGGTCCAAGAACAGCAGTGCATCTGCAACCAGATCTGTAACGAAATCTCAATGGTGTAAGTGACAGTGGTTTCTGGGGACTTAAAAATCTGCCTGTGCCTCAGGAGACCCTATTTCCAATCTTGTTTCCTACATGTCTTTAAACTCCTGAGTGCAATGTGATGCTATACAGAAGATGTTTCTATAGACCTTGCTTTAAAGATAGGTTAAACACCAATAACAAGATCTCTGTAAAAGTCTACAGTGAGAGCAATTCATTGATGTTTCTATAGACCTTACTTTAAAGATAGGTCAAACACCAATAACAAGATCCCTGTAAAAGTCTACAGTGAGAGCAATTCATTCACACCAATATGATATCAGGAGCAGTTTGTTTGAAAAGAAGTATAAATGGAAGGAGAATAGACATTCCTGTAGGCCTAATTAGGAAATCTTCTGAATAAACCCTGATTTATGTTTCTTCAAAAAGGTGCTTCCTCAAGAGGTAAATAACTTGCCATGATTTCCTGACTTTGAGTTTACCCATAGCCATTGGCAGCCCAGGGGAGGAAGATATATATCCCCTCTTCTCTGGAAAGGCCCGAGAACAAGGAAAGAAAGTAAAGAAAACTACGAAAAGAGGCCACCTTGCACTGTCTTGCTGCTGGTACAAGATTGACTGGGCAGTGGTGTGAATTAGTAGGGCTCATTACTGCATCTTTAGCATTCGGTGCCTCACAGACACCTGTGAACATCAAAAGCCCAGTGGAATATTTAAAAGAGAAGCTGCAGCACTTTCTTTTAAAGAGCTGTTCTTCTGGCTCCTGCTAAAGTGCTGTTGTAGCTCACTTCTGGGAGGGAGAAGCCTTCTACTGCTGTGTGACTATGCTACTTCAGACTGGATTCCTTGAGGAACCATCATCTCACTAACCCAGGCAACATCTCAGGAGTCCTCCTGCTGCATGGGAAGGGGACGGTCCTGGCACAGCCAGGCTACAGCCCACCGGGTCCCATCGACCGTGCCCCAAGAGATGGTCACTTCAGGTCTTCCCTTCCAGGAGATCTCTGAGTTGGACACCAGCAGAAAGTTATTTCTCTTCCCTCAAAGCATCAAATCACTGAGCACTCCAGTGGAGTTGACTTACAGATACTTTTCGTTCAAGCAGTTTGTGCTGCTGTTTGGTTCCGTGGCATCTGAAGGGACTCCTGTCGCTCCTCGGCTTTTCCCTCATTCCACACAGCCCCTTCATGCTCCCTGCAGACCCCTCTGGCCAGCTCCTCCCATCCTTGCAATGATTCTGCCGGGTCTCAGCAGTAGCGAGGTCTCCTGAAAAAAACAGACTGTCTCTCTAGACAATTTAGATGCTTACCATTAAAAACACCCACTCATTAATTTCACCGTGGATTTATTATCTACTGTGTGACAGTCATCTTCAACAGCCTGTTCCTGACCTCCTTCAAGCTGACAACCAAAACAGATGTCTTTCTTTATGAGGACTGCAATCTTGGGTTTCCCGTCTCAGTATCACCAGCTCATAGACAGAAGGGGAGGGAGGGGAAAAGAAAAAAGTTAAAAGTAAAAAAAATAATAATAATCCTGAAGTCTTGCACACTCTTACCATAGCAACAGCATGATCTTAATGCTGCAATCTCTGTCCTCCCTGTGCTTCCTCCCCAGGGGAACAGATTCCTCATCGTGTTGTGTGTTAACTCAGGAACCAAGAATGTGCCGATTCATTATGGTGGCTGCTTCTAACTTTGGAGGGACTTTCATGATGTTTCTTGGTATTTTGAAAAATCACAGCCCTTGGAGTCATGATATTTTGTATGAATCAAATCAAGTTTTCTTATTTTCTCCTTTAAATAAATTAATATTTTATTTCTTGCAAAGATGTTTCTTACGGATCTGCAATTTTCAAAAATTAGTAAGGAAATTTAAATAGTCAAAGACACAGAGTAGAAATGAATACAAACACTCATTTACTAATCTTTTCCATAAAATATCATTATCCTTATAATGAGCTCTTGATTTTCTGTGACTCTACCACTTTACTATTGGGGTTGGAAGTGCAACTATGTATTGTGAATAGTTCAGCTTATAACAGTAAATACTACCTGTAGTAATCAAGATTAATTGGCAGGATGGTATCGTAGCCCCCACAATGGGCTTGTTCAAGATTCCATCCAGAGCCTCTAGTTCTCTGTGGGTCTGGCAATGGACCTGAGGACCAGGGAAGCATCAGGCAGGGCACCCTCAGAGCATCATCTGCAGACACGGCTGGTGGGCTTGAGGGATGATGGCTGTTTCAGTAGCCAGTAGCCCTGGAGAGAGCAATGGAGATGCTGTGATATCAAGCCACCTTTCACTCTCTGATAATGATTAATTATTCCCTTAAAACTAGGTTTCGTCTCCTGGCTTTGTGTCCATAGGAAGCCACTACCTGAGCCCTATTTCTGTGCTCATTGTCACACTCTAATCCTAACCAAACAAGCAGGTAAATGATAACATCCATTAAATGCCCACACAACATGAAAATCCTTTGCAGGGTGCATTTTTTTTTCAACATCACTTGCATAAATTAACCAGGTAGCAGAGCAGTAACCTTGAGATAAATGATTAGGTGGTTTTCTTTTTTATTTGGAAAAAAAAAAGATGACACAGTTTTATCATATTTATAATGAAAGTCATTGACATAATAAAACACTCCCATCACATCAGTATTCATTTCTGCAAATAGAGCACTGACGTTTTATAATATTAACATGTGTTATAAATGTCACTGATATATTAAGATTTTCAGTCTCTCTAACCAAAAATATAGAGAGATGACTGAGGAAGAGATGACTAATTCTAGGAGATTAAAGAGAACATTTTCTCATGCAATTAAATCATCTTCTGGTGATTGTGAGCTGAGGGAAACATACAAGGGTCCGGTTCTGTGATTGTAATTTTTAACACCAGCACAGAATGACCTGGGGCACTGAGTAACTGGGATATTGGGAAAACTGAGGCATGTTGGGAAATGCATGAGCTGGTGAGCTACTGGGCAGACTGTATTGTAGGGTAATATGGGAATGCCAGCTTGTTGGTACAAGCTGTTTCTCTGGCTGTGTGGAAGTAGGGCTTCTGGAGTACAGAGTATGACTAGAACCTGACAGGGAGATCCAGGGCCACGTCATGACCAACAAAACCCTAAGGAATGAGTTGTCAACGGGGTTAGATCCAGGAATGTGAGCTTTCGCTAATGAATAAGTGATAAACTATGAGCAAGAAATGAAGGAGTCTTTTGGCACCATGACTAATTCTTTCTAAGAAAATCTTGCTAAAGTTCCTGGGTCTCATCAGGCTTTCACCAAACTTACTGTCAGGCATTGGACTTCGAGCAAAGCTCTGTGCTAACCAACAAGTAAGTTTATGTTTCAAACCCAGAAGCCTCTGGGAGGAAATCCAGAATAAAAGGCACTTCTGAGCTTTTCTGGTCTTCAAATTTGAATTGCCTGCATAATCCAGTCTAAGAGTTTCATCCCATGATTTTTGTATCACAACTGTTATTTCTGTCTTACTATTTTTATCAGAAGGAGCTACTTGTGCTTTGTCCAAAGTCAATACAGAATTTTTACACCAGCCCAGTTTCTGAGTCAGTTATGGGGACTTTTCTTTTAACCAACAGCTAAAGCAGTGCAGCACCTGAAGTGCATTCCCTCCCAGTTGGATAAATGACAATTCCAGCAGGGGGGTTGGAACTCAATAATCTTTGAGGTCCCTTCCAACCCTAACCATTCTATGATTCAATGATTCTATTAATTATTTTTCCTCCTACATGGAGATAACATATTTATACAATAGGTCATTTCCCTAAAAAATTTACAGTCTGGTCAGGAAAAAAGAGAAAGACAAAAGAAATAAAAAAACAGGCTCAAACAGTTAAGGAGCTGACCCAGTCACACAGTTTGGCATCACAAGGGGGGCAGCAAATAAGGTTTCTTGAGGCACAGGCTGAATTTAAAGATATCTGTTGCTTTGGCTATCAAAATCTGAGTACATCAGATTTTGATCCTGCAGTTCTGCCACCAAAACCAGGTACTGACTGCAAAAGGATTGGAGAAAGGAAGCAAACACTAAATCATTTATATATACATTTATCCATGGATATATCTGCATATCCGTATCTATCTGCCTGTCTGTCAATCTTTCTTAACCTCCTCTTTTCTGCTGAGATGCAGACATCCACCAAATGTTTTCATCAGCTCCCCAAACAAATGTCACAGACATTGCCAAATTTCAGTTCACAGGAGAGAAAATGAGTGTACTTTATATTATTCGCTTATATTCAGGGAAACGGCGCTGGTGTAATTATGCCTGAATAGCTACAGGGGTAGGGAAGGCCTAAATAAATGTATTCCTAGACAATTGGAGTAACGAGTTTTAATTAGGTTTGCAGCTTCTTCCAGTTCCATTTTGCCAGTGTTGCAACTCATGGTCTTTGAATGGGGGCAGGAAATAAACCTGGTAAACATGTTCTACAAACACCTTGTTGACCTTCAGCAGTTACATCCTTAGCTACTGCAGAAGCATTTGTTTAAGGGTAATTTGATCACGGGAGTCCTCCTGGGGCTACTGCTGCTACAGGTCTTGAAAGGGGTCTGGCAGGGTTTATTTGTGTCACTTGTCAGGGTTTCCTCTCCCGGGAGTCCCAATTACAGTGGCGTCAGGGAGGTATAAATTTAAATCTCCAGGCTCCGCGCGTCTCCGCAGATGAACTCATTGGTGCCTACCAGAACCCTTCCCATTATAAAATACCACGTAAAACGACAGAGACCTTGGACCACTGAGAGCAGGAAAAACAATAAACATCCCACAGAGAGGAAATGAATTTCCCCCCCCCCGGGTCCACCTTCCCCTTTTGCTCCCTCACATAATAACGGTGAGTGTTTGGATTGCAGGGGGCTGCCGGGGCCACGGCTGAGAGAAGGAGGGAGAAGCGAAGGCAGCAGAAATGGAGATTTTGTACTTACCAAAGCAAGTTATTTTTCAGCCTGCGCTCAGCTCTAAAGTTCACCACTGAATTATTAAGTGTGGCAGGCTTAGAATCTGCTTCAGCAAATAACAGCTGTATTTCTTTGGGAAAGCATGGAAGCCCCAAATTTGGGACTGTGGGAAAAGCGGAGCACCTCCAGTATATGGACTGGAGCCAGCCACCTTTACACCATCCACAGGAGGTGGTCCATGGTCCAGAGTTCTTCACTTTTTGTCACTATCCTTCCCCATTTTTGTGGGCTGGTTGTCTCTAGTCTCAGCCCAGCTGCCACATGGTGGTGGGAAAAGAGATAATCTTGGAGCAGGCCGCAAAAGAAGCAGACCAAATAGATCATAGAATCTAGACTCACATGGAGATTCCTCCTCTAAAGCAAAGGTTAGGATTAATGCACCAATGGTAAAAAAAAAAAAAAAAAAAAAAAAAAAAAAAAAAAAAAAAAAAAAAAAA
>NW_015090763.1:1550081-1570159 GCF_001431845.1 Calidris pugnax
CCAAAAAAAAGGTTTGGAGTAATGAACCAAAGGTAAAAAAAAAAAAAAAAAAAGAAAAGAAAGAAAAAAAATAAAAGAAAAAAGTGACATAGCTAATCTTGCACTTATCTAGGTGTTGCCAATAAATCCCATTTTTACAAACAGAAAATGTCCAAATGCGCATACTTATGTGCAAATGTCTGAGGGGCAGAAATACCGTCTTTTCACTGTTATCTGCAAACTGTACCCAGATTAAACAAGGCACTGCATAATAAAGATGCTACTGATGTCTACAGCTACTAATTGCTCTGTCTATTCTTTGACTGCAGGTGAAATACTTACCATTGCTGACTTGCAAGAGTAAGATCTTGAGGTTTCAGCGTGGTTACACCACTGGAATGAGGGGAAAGCTCAGACCTGCTCTTCCAGACGAGTTGCAGACTCAGGCCAGCATCACCAAGATGTTGCTTGATTCACACTGTGAAGATTTTTCTTGCTACTGAAGTGCTGAAGACTTAATTATGTTTTTAGATGATAGCTTAGATTCAGCAGCACAAGCTGTATTGTACAAACAAGGAAGCTGACTCAATGAGACACCCAAGACAGCCCAGCCCAACCCCTTCAAATGCATTGCATAGATGATTGCTTTTCCTACAAGATTAAAAACTGAAGCAACATGAAGGTTTAGTATGTTTCACAATGAATTCTGATTTATCAAACATGATTAGTGCATTATGAATATGGATGTGGTTTCTAAAACCAAAAGGAAGTTCATGTGGTTCATCCTTCTTTAAAAGATTAATTTAAACTCAAGAAGCAGCAACAGCAACACAAATATATTATGTGTAAAGTCAGGGAATACAGAGAAGGAATGAGGGAAAAGAAAAATTGGAAAAATCAGGTAAGGTCAAGCAGGATCGACTATGTCCAAGGATTTACCAGAGTCTTGTGCAGTAAAAGCCGTTTTAGGATGGAACAGAGTTGTCTAGAATCTATTTTGACACTTGTTGTTAGCTCTTGTGCTTTAATTTAGTCCCAGAAAGCAGAAACTCAGATTTGAGGGAGGGAGTTCAATCTCAGCCAAACTATTTGTCTTTTTCCTTTTTTCCCCAGACACAGCCCTCAAGGTTTGGCATCAGTTCCCATCTGCTGGAACCATACTGGAGGTTCTTTATCACAGCAGGCTTTCCAGAGGCCAGCAATCTTCTCCCAGCTGGTTAAGCTGGCATTATAGCTGGGTTACATCAGAAGAAGTGCATAAAGGAGTAATTAGGGAACAAGAGAAGGCCCAGTGCAGTTCTAGCAGGACTGCCTGGAGATGAAAAGATGGTGTTTTCCGAGTGTGGAGCTGGATGCAAAGAATAAAGTTTCACACTGAAGGCTGGTGATAACGATGAAAGCATCTGAGAACTGGCTGCAAACCCATCAAGGGCATACTTGGACAGCCAGGATCTTGGACATCATAGAGGCGACCTCCAGCCATAGCTAAGAACAAAATTCCCGGTTTTCTGCCTGAAAGGACAATGAGTCTTGTCTTCAGAACAGCTTCCAGGTGCTCCTCATAAGGCAGCACAAACACAGCCAGTGACCACGTTTCTATGTTGTGGATGAGAGCAAAGAGCTACTCCTCTGTTGTGAGGGACTTATACCTCTGAAAAATATCACATTTATCAAGATAGCACTCTGTCTAAGCATACAAGGTCTCCTATGCTCATCACCATGGTATCTGAGTGTCTCATTTATTATAGAAACAAACAACTCACTTCAGAAACGAGTTAAGGTTGCTAAGTGACAACAATGTACTTACTTATCACATCATTTGCAAAACCCTCACACTTAAAAGCAGGGAAATGAATGATTAAGGACTCCTGAAACCCTATACTGCCCACATAATAAATATATATTTTTAACTTAAGTACAAAGAAGTGCACTTTTTATTTTGGCAAAACAACCTCATGCTTAACCTGTGGATTGTTTTCTTTTTTAGTTTCCCCTCTTTTATGTGATATGTTTATTTCATTGAATTTGGTGTACAAACATTTTCTTAATCTTCATGAGTGGCAAATATGATTAGTTAGTAGAAGTATTTCCAAATACCATTACTATTGGGTAATACTGCATTTGTAATAGGTAAATATATGCCCATTGTTATATTAAAAAAGAATTCCAAAATATTATTGTTCTTCAAAGCAATATTCATTTTGTAGGTGTGTTTCACATTTTTTAAAAAGGCTTTGTTTTCTATTTGAATTCTAGATCATAGAAAAGTATCTATCTTGGGTCAGAATTGAGATTGTTGAGTTTTCTTAGGAGACATGTTTTGTTGTATTTGACAAAACAATTTAGGTAAAATCCAAGTTCATCTAAAGTCAAGAAGAACTTTGACATTGCCTTCAGATGGGTCAGGATTTCACCCTTTATATGTTTTATGTAGGCAATAAAAGATGTATGATGTTCTTAATTATTAATCTCCTGGCTTTTAAGCACTTGGGTTTTGTACCTAATGCAACAGGAACAAGTGGTGCTGAGGGAGTAATGATGTTACTTAATTGTAATTTGTTTCAGGAACAAAACTGCTGCTTGTTTCATGATTTCCTAGATCACTCAGATGTTTATTTTCTGCTTTTCTATCTTCCATTTTTGTGTGGATAAATTAAGATCCAGGTTCTGCTTTCATTTGCAGTAGACCAGAGCTCTGTAGCTTAGGAAGATGTAAATCTACATCACTGGAGGAACTTCCTATGTGCTGGGATCTTGTACCTGAACAGACTGGCAGAGGTACCAGTTGGTTAAACTCCAGTTGTGATCAGCCCTGGTAGAGCTGATAATAACAAGAACCCTACATCCTTCTCCTCCCACTGTCTTCGATGTTTCTGAGGAGAACACCTGCATCAGGGACATGTATAAGTCCACATCCTTGGCCAGTGACAGTTCTCTGGCATGCTCTCCAAGCCATGCCTTGGCCTAGATTTCCAAGCAGTCAGGGTGTAAAAGAGAGGGCAGGTTTTCAAAAGCACTCTCCTTCCCTTTTCCCCACCATTACAGCCCTCACAAGATGAATTCTGAAAGGACTGGGCACTCATTGAGCTGTACTCTCTTGAAAAATGTGGCCACTCGCTTTGAGGCCTAAGTGGGATCTGGGTAATGTCGCCTTGATTGCTGAAAGAATTAGTCAATGACAAAAGGGCAGTCATGGCAGCTTTTCTCCATTAGCTTCCTCTTTCTTCCAACAATATCAATTATAGAAGCTCTGGCCCAAGGTTTCAAATAATAGCTATTTTTCTACAATGTTACTATTTTTGCACATATAAATGCCTTTTGCATGAACCACTGTCAAGGTCTAATCTAATCTATTTATCTGTATTTACAAGGCACTTATCTTCCATAGCATCTAAGTGCTCCATATGGATTAATAGACAACACTGTCATCCAAATACCACATTGTTTCAGTGTTTTGCAACCCACTGAAAAATCTCCCAGTCTAAAACCTTTCCTCTTGGGTCCCATGTAAAATGGAAAGCGTGATGAAGATCATGGCCATGTGGGGATCAAGAACACTGTGGGCCAAAACCTGCTGCCCAAATTCTTGGTGATGTCTGTGGATTTGACATCAGCAGAGGTTTTTAAATTTGTGTCCCTCCTTGGTAGAGCAGGGGTTTGTGCCCAGCTCAGTACTGCTGTTTACATCACCTGGATTAAGGTAGGACCTGGCCTCCTCTTGGTATCACCTTCTCAACATGGGTAGTGTCCCCAGCTTCTCAATCCTGTCCCCTCTGGGTGCAAGCACATTTAGTGGACAAGTGTTTGTTGAGGGAGGGAAGAAACAGCAGGCTCTGAACTGCTGCCGCTGGGCAAGACTCTCCAGGACTCTGCACTTTGCTGGTGGTTTGCTTAGACCTGCTGTGACTCAACAGGCTTCGTATCCAAACAAACAAGGATTTAGCTGAATCATAAACAAAGCAAATTCCCCTTTCTCCTTCCAAAGGATTTGTCTAGTTTGTATTTTTAGGATTAGATTTGCCTCTGATGAGTAGTTATGAGACAGAATGGAGAGAAACGCTTCTTGCTGTTCAACATCTCCTCCTTCCTCTCCTATTCACTCCTCTACCACAGCCAGCATCTTCAAACCAGCCAGCAAAGGGCCCTATGTCCCTTTCTTCTGAATTCTGTCTCTGGACTGTGTGATATGGATGAAAAAGAGAGGAAGAAGAAAAAAGTGAAGAAAAAATATCAGCTTTTAACATAGGAGTAG
The DNA here is from genome assembly GCF_001431845.1 of Calidris pugnax. Classification (NCBI taxonomy): domain Eukaryota; kingdom Metazoa; phylum Chordata; class Aves; order Charadriiformes; family Scolopacidae; genus Calidris; species Calidris pugnax. The sequence continues at coordinate 1,554,313 of NW_015090763.1, forward strand.
TTAGATATATTTTTAACACTAAACCAGAATAAATTTCTAGCTCTCCCTTTCTTTCATCTTTAATTTCCCTAAGTGAGACACCTTCCATGATGAATTCTCCCCAGGCAAAATAAAACCAAGTTTTCCTCTGATTTTGGCTGTCTGGGTCAGGCCAAAACTGCCTGACAAGGCCCATACATCACAGGGCAGGCAGAAGTAATGGGGGAACTGGGAAGAGAGGGAGCAGGACAGCCCAACAGGAGAATTAAATCCTGTATATAGAGAGGAGAAAATGAATGGATTTTGATAAGGGAGAGATAAGAATGTTTCCACTGCCAAATTCCTCATGAGAAACCTCATGGTGTTGCGTGGGAGAGAGGAAGATTTGCTTAGCAAGAGGTGGAAGAAAACGAGGTTATAAAAAAAAGTTTGAGGGCCCCGTTCTAGAAATGCAGGTATCCCAACCCAGCTAAAAGTGGATGCAAGTTTCTCAGCCACGAGAGAAGACCCTGATGAGAGCAGCTGTCACTACAATCTCCTAATTGGAAATAATTGGGATTCTGTCTCAAACCACAAAGCCCTGAATTAACCAGCACAGCCTCCACCAGGAAGCATCTGCTGCCATCTCCAATGGCAACAGTTCAACCCCCACCACGTCCAGCTCACTCCCTCCACCCGCCAACTGGCAGGAGAAGCCCCGAGCATCCTGCATCTGCGGGTGTCTGAGGGTGCAGAGGGAGCCCAGGGAGAGGCAGGAGGAGGGTAAGGGCTACCATTGGCCTTGAGAGCCGAGGCCACCCTGGGATGGCCAAGAGAGTGATGATGGGGGGTGGCCAGGGGGTGCAGGGGTCACAGGGGACAGTGGGAGGATAGGGGGAGAGACAGCTTGGGAAGGCAGCCCCACTCCCCAGCACCACTCGACAGTGGCTGTTCCAACATTACACACCATGAAGGGCCCTGGGAAAGACTGTTGGAATTAGTGCTTTTTGCTGATTGTGTTAACGGCTCCTTTGTGTTGTTCATATGCTTGTGTATAATTAAGACAGGATTTATTTAATTATTTTTGGGTTTGCATGGGAAGAGGGAATGGGAAAAGTAGTGACGATAGTAAAGAAAGATGAAAAAAAGAGCACTCGAATGTTTGGGGGTGTTGTTTTTTTTTGTAGGGTGGGGAACCAGGAACAAATGACAATCGAAAATATTTGGAACAGGAAAAGGTGACTCCCCACTGAGCCTTGGCAGGTGACGTGCAGTGAAATGTTTGCTTGCTAAAGGACAGCCCTTCTGAGAGATCTGGGGGACCAGACCACCCAGCCGGTCTGGTTGTCCTGCTTCCTCACATCTCCCTTGGGTTGAATGTGCCACATTCATCCCTCAAGGGTCACAGCTTCCCAACACCAGTGACATCCCAGTTCCACACCATGCCTGTTTGTGCCACTTACCTGGCCAAACTGAGATGGAGATCTTCTGGCCAGCTGGGCTTCCCCTGGTCCCTGAGAGTCCTCAGCCACCACAAAGCAGGCAAAGCAAGCTGGAAAACTAAGGGTGCGATGGGAGTCCATCAGGCAAGTGTACATTTGACAATCCTCCCAGGAGCCCTGGTCTGTGTTCTGTGAGCAAGCAGGGGATGGGTGATGCTTTGAAAACCACAGGCCCAGACATCACCCTGTAGGGAAAAGTCTGAAAAAAAATCAAATTAATTGATTAGTATGAAACGTGCCATGCACTACCTTCTCTTCTGTATGCTCCAGGCTTCCTTCTTTCCATCCACCAAAGCACTGAAGCCCTAGAAATGGGAACTGCAGACAGTGTGTGAAGTAATTTTTATTGCTGAAAAGTGATACAGAGTTAACAGATGCTTTTAAAGTGCATTCATCCTAACCTGGGTGCCTTGGAGCCATCTTTGCTCTAGCATTGCACTTAGAGGTTTTTCATCCTAGAACCTGGGAGACTAAAGAGACTATAGAGAAGTCTGATGCATCTTGATAACAAATTGGATCAAATTGTCTGGGTACTCTGTGCCTGGGGCAGATGATGCAATGAAGCTGGAAAACACTTGGACAAACCTGACTCCTCACACTGTGATACCTGCATGATGCCGGGCTGTGAGAGGGGGGAAAGAGAGACTTTTCCTCCAGAAATCACCTTTTGCTGATATTTCTTTGGCTTAATAGAGTTTAATAACTGGTTGAGTTATTCTAGCTTTTCAGGGGAAGTTTCACTAACACCAATTTTGCTTCCTACCTTGGATCTCAATTAGCTGAGCAGGTTCTCATATTTGCCTGTCTATTTCGTAGCGTCTGAAGTTCAGCACTTAACAAACACGAAAGTGATTTGTTTTTCAAGCCTCTTAAGGACACAAACTTACTCCTCTCTCAGCTTCAGACAAGAGGAAGGGGGGGATGGAGAGCCTTTGCTTTCCTTTTGGTATTCTATTAGCACCCTTATACCTCTCTTGAGATGAAGGCTGCTTTGTGCTTAACACTGTGGACCCCTGACCGAAAAGATCGTCCCTGTCCTAAAATGTTTACTCAGCAGGGAAGGGGTGAGATGGGAAATGAAAAGCCTAGAGCAGCAGAGGAAGGGGTTACCTAAAGTCACAGAGGTTGCCATCACAGGGGGGGTTGGAAAGCTGTCTCATGAAACACAGGCCATTTTTTAAGTCCCCAGAGACCACTCTCTCTTACTCATAGCAATTCACTGCAGGTTTCCCCTGCCTGAGAGCCGTACTGACTGCAAAAGGATGGGAGAAAGGAAGAGAATCTATACATCATTTTACTGTGTTTTGTGTATACTTAGATGTAAACCGCACTTTTTTTTCCCCCTGAGATGGAGACATTTTCAAAACGTTCTCATCGGCTCCCCAAGTAAATATCAAACAAATTACTAGATTTTGGTTCGCAGGGGAGAAAATTTGTGACTACCCCAAGAGCCAAATGGCAACAGGGCACCTCTGGGAGACAGCTGTTGTAGTCGATGGTCTAGACTAGTGAAACACACACCCTGGGGATAATTGGGGCTAATTTATGGGAGCAGAGGGGAAGCAAATTACAGCTCTGTACCTGAACCTTCTCTCCACCCATCCGATCTCAAACTGGCAGGATGAGGTTGTGTAGTTATGCTCACGAGAATTCAGTGCAAAGCAGCGTAAGTCCAGATGGAACAGCTCCTGAGAAAACTCTCTTTTTTCTCACTATACTAGAATTGAGACCAATTTACATGCTGTCTTTCACTTAGAGTACATATATTTATTTTCTTTTTTTTTTTTTTTTAATTCCCCTAAATCCTAATCCAGTCTCCGGTTCATGTAGTTCAGTGTACTGCTTTCTATTCCTGACCTCTGTTCTATAGATCACACTAATCCTATCTATAAATTAGTTCATTTACTGAACATCAAGCACAAAACAAACAGCCTGATGGTGTCTTTACCTGGCCATAATCCTGAATCAATACCATTTCATTCTTCTGTCTAAATCAGTGCTGATGATCTGTATCACAGTTAAAGTGCTAATGGTCCACCTATTAAGTAGTTTAAATATGGGATCTTAATGTGGAATTGGGGCATGTTTCTGTGTGTATATGTGATATTAGCAACATACCAACAACCCACCCACTAGGTGTCTATACACTACACACGTTTTCAAGCCATCATGTGGTCTGAAAGTCCCCATTCTTTGGAAGTTGAGCTTTTCAGTCCTTGCTAATAAAAGCTTAAGAGGCAAACGTGCTTAGGAAAAGCTTGAAACAAATCTTGATAACTGTAGCTAGGTATAATGTTAGAGGTCAATTTTTTGTTTGCTGAAAAAGTAATTTCAGGGCACAGGAAGATTTTCACAAATTTGTTTTGACTCCCTCAAATATCTAATCTGGAAACATGAGCAAATAAGAAAGATAATATCCCATTTTGGCATTTTAGAAATGAAGACTCTCTTCAACAGAAAACTGGGTTTTCTATCATCCAAATTGTATTTGTCTTAAGCTTAAGGATTCCCAAAGATGAAAAGAACAAAACTTCAGTTTGAGACTAAGAGAAATTCTCCTTTCCTTTCATTTTCACAAAGAATGACAAAGCTGGGGGGGGAAAGGGAGGGGGGGGAGAAGAAATGGAGGAGGAATGAATGCATAATCCATATTGGTTTGGGTGAATACTAAGCATGTGTTTTACCATGTGTTTTACCCCCTTGCTTTGCCCAGGAAAGCACCAAGAAAAGTTCTGCAGCTTTGCAGAGAGACATGTCGCCTAAAGGATGTCCTACTGCAAGCAATCATATTGAGTTTTGAGGCATGAGGCTCCAATTTTTTCTAGTTTATCCCTTCACAAGCACACTGAAAACAAGCTGTATAAATCAATCAGACACCAAGGACAGAATTGTTTGCTGAGATACACACGCTTCATTCTTAGGGACAAGGCCTCAGCGTTTGTGATTCTGGCTGGGTGGGACTCGTACCCAGAAGGGATGTGGCAGAGAAATCACTTCCCATTCGTTAAGACACTTACTTAACTACACTCGACGGGAGTGTGAGGACAGAGCTCACGGCCTTGAGCCACTTGTTAGTCAAAGAAGACTGCAGAAAGCTTCGGTGTTATGAGCATCAGCAGAGGCAGCAGAGAATCGGCAAGTCCTGGAGGCAGCGCAGCAGCCCAGCGAGTCACTACCAGGGTGGCTGCCTTTCAGACATTTTCTGAGGAAAATAATTACAAAGTGGGAAGATATATTTTTGTGCAGGCAAAGTATTGTCTTCCTCCCCCTTGTCTGGTCTTGTTCTGTACCAACATGAAGTGTACCGTGAGGAGTTCACTTTTGACAAGGTCCTATGATCAATTATGCAAAATTCTAAGTGATATCAACTTGCTTGCAACCCCTTGCATTATCTATAATTATTCCTCTTTGCTACCAATCAAACTGTAAGGCCTCCTTTACTGCTGCTGCTACTACTACTACTAATAATAATTACAACAACAGAAAATAAATAAAGAATGTCAGTGTTCTTCATTAGAACTAACTACCAACATCTCCCTGTTAATTTTAAGAAATGCAAAAGCAGGAAAAAGTTATGTGAGACTGACAGATGAACACTGTCCTGTTCTCAGGAGATAGGAATAACACAGGGATTTATTATTTTATAAAAAAACCTCACCCTGTAAGTTAATGTATCTGTCAAAGATTCCTGCAAAGCATCCAACATCCTCAACACAACTTCATGCAACATTCCCCACCTGCATGCAAATACAGATGGGCTCCATCTGCCAGTGGAAAAGCCCAGGCTCCATCTCCAGGGAGCACATTGGTGAAAATATAAAGAACAACCAGGAAGAAGCTGATTTCAAATCCATGCTGAGCCATTGGTCATTTGGTCTTCTTGGAAATAAATGAGCTTGTAAGGAAATTGCAGTCACCACCTCAAAGCAGAGACCTCCTGAGCAGAAATAAGTTCACAATTGGGAAGGAGTCCCAGTGGTTTGAATTTCTCTTATAGGCCTGGGTTTCCTTATACCCTCTCATGGCACAGAGTCCTCAAGCTGTGGTATGTGGCAAACCCTTCTGTTTGACCTAATCCCTCTTTTTCACAGCTCAAGCTTACACCAAACTTGCCCAAGTGAACACATGAGTGCCTTTGATGTGTTCCCAGAGGCAGGTGAAAGGAAAATTCCAGCATCCTTTTAGAGTCCCTCAGCTGGAGTTCTTTATGGATCTGACCAATGTGGAACAAAGTCGGCAGTGTTCTGGCATCCTGTCCCCTCCACTTCAGGAGCAGAAATACCCCCGGCTCCAGTGCTACCCTAGAAACTGGTCTCCTGGATATTTGGAGCTGCTTTTTGGATTCCCCTTCTTGAAAGGGTTCTCATGTTGGAGGCAGAGATATGGGAAGGAACACAAAGGGCTCTGACTCTATTCAGCCGTTATCCACCCTGATTAATTTTATAGCTAATGACTCTCCAGACATGGTGATGTATGGGGCTCTGTCGGTGACAAAAAAATTGAACTTTTACTAATTAAGTAGAACATCTTCATAGGGTGAAAGGTTTTGCTAACGAAAGTAACTCACAAAGAATTATGTTGGCTAGAGACTGCTGCCGAGATCAGACAGAGAGTGGTATAAAATATTCACTGCAGCTACCGGTCCAAGATTTCACTCCCAGGTTGTCCCTGCAGAGACTGCTCAGTGCCACATTTCCTGGGCTGCAGCCCACCTCTGCCTCAGAAGAAAACCCCTGACACTCTATGCATGCACCCCCTGACTGCATGATGAGCGATGTTTAATGAAGTAGCCTTGGCCCAGCACCAGGAATGTGTGTTATTTATTGCAATTGCCGTGTAAGGACATACAGGACAGCATGAGGTCCATAGTGGTGCAAGGATGGGATTTTTTGGCTTCTCTTCCTATGGATATAACCAAGATACTACACTGTACATCTCCCTCTCCTATGCAAGACAACAACCTTAACTGTAGATCAGGATGAGTGAAAACATGACCTTCATGAAGTCACCATATAGAAGACTCAGCATCTGACCGAACAGAAGTAACCCACCTTGGCACAAAGACAAAAGCAGCAAGAGCAGTCTCCTGGGGTGAGATGGAAAAGAGGTGGTGGAGACACACAGGTCTATAACCGCCCCATCATACATTGAGAGTGGAGAATCACCACCACAGGCTGCACCACTGAAAGGGCAATGGGTCACTCATGGCTCTACTTCATGTGCCTGTAGCAGAGCAGGGACTCTTGTCCCTGAGGAGCTGGAAGGATGAGCCATGAGCTGTGTTTGCTCCACTGAGCCTCTCTGAACCACAGCCCTGGTGCAGCAGGCATGGGGATCCTCATCAAAGTGACATGACCCAACCAGGCCATGGAGAAGGGAAGACTGGCTCCGGGGAGACCTTATAGCGGCCTTTCAATATCTTAAGGGAGACTATAGGAGAGCCAGAGAGGGACTCTTTGTCAGGAAGTGTAGTGAAAGGACAAGAGGCAACGGTTTTAAATTGGAAGAGGGGAGATTTAGATGAGATACTTTCCTGTGAGGGTGGTGAGACACTGGAACAGGTTGCCCAGGGAAGTCGTGGACTCCCCATCCCTGGAGGGGTTCAAGGCCAGGCTGGATGGGGCTTTGAGCAACCTGGTCTGGTGGAAGGTGTCCCTGCCCAGGGCAGGGACGTTGGAACTGGATGATCTTTAAGGTCCCTTCCAACCCAAACCATTCTATGATTCTATGAAACGTTGCTGTGCTTTTATAGAAAGGATTGGGGAAGGGTAAAACAGCAAACTGTCTGGGTCTTTCCTCCCCAGCAAGCTCGGGAAAGGAGCACTTGAAATAAGCCAGTGATGATTTCTACCTGATGAAAATATGCCCCTGTGTTCTGTGGCCTTGCCTTTTTCTTTCCCCTCCCCTCTGCTTTCCAACCAACTTCCCACTTGCTGCAATGCTCGTTACTTTATAATTCTATTGTTGCCCTTTCATGGAGAGATTTGTGGTGTTTTAACCAAGAAACCTACATTAAAATATTGAAATAGGTCATTAAATATTTATTTTCTTCAGCTACTTGTAAAGGCAGAAGGAAATTAGGGAAAACCTGTCAGAAAGGAGCATAATATTCACATTCTTTGAAGAGGCTGTTTATGATTATGTTGCCTGAGGGACCTGCAAAGGCAGGATCACAGAGGCCATGGCGTTAGCTTTTCTTCCTTGCACTTTGTCTCCCTCTCTAGTGGCCTTTCTCTATTCTAGGATACAGCTTGCTGTGCTCATTTCTCCCTTCTCCTTCTCCAGTGTAAATCAAGGTTAACTTCACTCAGGTCAGTCAATGAGGCAACCAAATACACAGACTCACAGCAGGAAGGAAATACGGGGATTGACCCCCACCCCTGTGCCCTGAACAGTTCTCCTCTGACAGCCCCTGTGTCTCCTCTCATGTGGAGATGGAGCTGATGGAAACCAGGAGCAGCTCCACCAGAGGCACTGGGGCTGCATTGGCAGAAAATTAGTGTGACACCTGTGTCAAGCCCAAGGTCTACACTTCCAGCTTCTGCACAGGCTGCTCTTTCCTTTTCCATCTGCACATGAAGGAAACATGGAGATGGGGGAAGATGGCAGGAATGACCTTCACAGGTAGCAGGCAGCAAATCATCATTAAACACTTACTGTCCTAGGAGGAAACTACCAAGGGATCCCAAGTGCTGGGATCTGGGATGATGTCAAGTGCCAGCCAAGAGGCTGGCATCTTCATAAATTTGCCCCTTAGCATGGCTTTAAGGATTTTCCCTGGAATTCCAAATTCTTCTAACCACAATAACAACTCTGTCTTCCACAGACAAGGCTGAGAATTGCAATCAAATTTTCTCTTTTTAGCCCAGTAACCAGTCTTTGGAGATCCACACGTGTGCATGCAGTACAGATAGACTCAATGTGTCATGAGCCCTAGCCACTGAAGAATTAAATTTCCACCTTCAAGGAGACGTGGTCTCCAGTTATAAAAAGTAGAAGGACATGTGGCCGTGTTTTTCCACTTCTCATAAACACACTCTCTCTCTCTCCCCAGTGTCAAGCACTCCATTTCTAGGGTGCTTAACAATTTCCTCACAGCAGCCTGCTTTGCTCTGGGCTCACATGCACATAGACATTCCTGGACATGCTGGGTTGTTGTCACCTGATTTTTCAAGGCTTTTCATTTTCATCTGCAGGTGACAGATAACACCAAGGGAGCCAAACGGTTATGGCAACAAAAACTAAAATAACCCAACAGTTTGTGAAGCAGCTGGTCAGCAAACAAAAATCTGCCGGAGCTTGTTCTGCATGAGTTCACCGGGCAGCCTGGCTGGTGGGTTAAAGACAGGTAAGGCTGGAGCCCCTGCTTGGTTCACCTTTCTCAATGCACCTATGCATGAAGGTCAGGGAAATTTTCTGGGTGGGGAACTGGAACATCAGACACTTTGGGTTTTTTTTTTTGGTTTGGGTTTTTTTTTCTTTTTTTGAGGTTGGACTTGATGATCTCAGATCATCAGACACTTTGGGGTTTTTTTTTTGGTTTTTTTTTTTTCTTTTTTTGAGGTTGGACTTGATGATCTCAGAAGTCCCTTCCAACCATGCTGATTGATTCTGTGATTCTTCGCATTCAACATCCCAAAATTCAGGACAAGAAGAGCTGTTCACAGCAAAAGGGAGGACACTTCGTATTCAACATCCCAAAATTCAGAACGAGAAGAGCTGTTCACAGCAAAAGGGAGGACACCTCACGTGGAGGATGCTATTGCAGAGACCGTTGCAGATTCTACACGCAATTTGCACCTTTTTTCTGCATTACCTGGTAAAAACACATCCCTCCTCTCGGGAAAACATGAAAAGGTGCTTACGTATGTTAAGCGTTGGTCAGATAAAAAACTAAAAGAGAAGGGAAAATAGTGATCCCCCAAATCACCTCTGGTGCAGGAGACTTAAAAAGATCCACTCACATATAAGGTGTGAAACTTTTTTGAGCAGCCTTGGCAGCCGTGAGGAAGCCTGGCCATGGCCATAGTAACTCTGCAGGCAGCCGGTAGTGCCAGAGCAAGGGCTATTCTGCAGTTTGGGATGTGGGGAAAGCACTCCAGAAAACATTGAGTCCTACAGTAGAGATGGGACTATTTGGATTTTCCGCCCCATTACATCAAGTGCCCTTTTCCCTCTCCATCATTCCCTAAAGGTGGTTATAATATGTAATTTGCCTTTAAAAACCGTCATCTCCCAGTAATTTTTTTTTTCATTGAATCCCCACTCAGGTATGACTGTATTTTTGGTGTGCAGAAATTAAATATATCACCCCCAAGTCCATAGTCCTCTGTTTCAAGAAATTTTTTTTTTTTTCTTTCTTTCTTCTTTGTGACTTTTTTCAGTACTCGGTTTTTTGACAAAACAAATGAGCAAAGAAAATACAATACCAAGCTGGCACTCCCTATGACATTTTGTAATAATAATTAAATGAATTGTTTTGAGCTGCTCAGCGCTTTGATGTGTTTCAGGTGCTTCTTCCCTTGTCTGTCTGGGAAATGGGGGAGACAATGCCAGGTGTTGGCCCAGGTACAGGGGAATAGAAAATGGAAGATTTCTTTGAGACACAAATAAGATCCACATTATGCATGACTCAGCACCTCATGTCAAAATTTGGCCCATATCAAAAGGAACACAAAAGGCTGATCACAATGAGCAATAATCCAAAAATACGCTGGCGAGAGGAGAGTACTGTGGATTTCAGAGCAGGGCATGACAATTAGAGCTGTGCAAGATAGTCACAGGGACAAAAATAGATCCAATTCCAAGTGGAAGGTGCCTTTGAAATTTGGGATTTGCATTTTTTTGTGTGCATGCTTTCAACTTGAAAATAGCAATGTGGTTAAATAGAAAAGGCAAAGTGTGAGGATAAAAATAAATATTACTTTATTTTAACAATAATGTATCTAAATCTGGAAAAAACCCAGGAGTATTGCTTGTGCAAGATTTAACACAAAGGATTGTGCTTTGTTTTGTTTTGCTTTAACAAATCCATTCCTAATTCCAATCACTACACGAGAAATACTGCAGCTCCTTTCCTTTCAGCAGTCAGAGAAAAAAACATCTTAGATTAAGAGGATGCCCAGTGATATCAGGAACCCATGTGCATGTTCTTGATCTTCCACTGACTTCTCAGGGAATCAAATGGTCTCCATTTTTTATAGGTAGTTAAGTACCTAGTGGGATTCTCAGATGCACTTCAGAGCCCGACAGCCATACATGTATTTCTTTGCACATTTCTCTCTCTCTGCACCACAGGTGGTGGGGATGGCAGAATTTCCTCAACTCCCGTGAAAAAGACAGTGAATTGCTTAGACAGTGCATGATGAAAATCAGAGAAGATTTAAAGTCAGGAATAACCACCAGCTTTGAAAGAGCTTGGTTAAAAAAAAAAAAAAAAAATTCTCCACCCATGACAGTCGAGCCTTTTGACTTTGTCCTACTGGCACTCATGCAGGGAGGGAGACAGGCACTTCTTGGAACAGGTTGTCCATCCAAAGCAATTCAAAGGCCTTATTTGCAATTCTCATTTTTAATATTTCAGACTGGATTTTAAAGATGCTTCCTGCAGCTACTATTTTGACTCTTTCAGCCCTTTTATGAGTACTGAGCTCTTTTGAAGCTACTCCCCTTTGCTCTGCTGTGATAGCCCCACAGGTTCAACACATTAATCAGCTTTCTCTCACTATAAGGACAGGAAATTTCCTTCCCACCCTCTCTTAGGAAGTGGCCTGTATGTGCCCACAAGTCCCCATCCTGGATGCTGCAGTCCTTGCCTGGATCCCTTTTTCAACCCTCTAGCTCTTTGCAGAGAGGTTCTGCCTCAGATAAAAATGCCTTCACGCTTCTCCTGTGTTTATTCTGTTACTTGCCTTTAACAACATTTTCCAAGGTATTTTAGGTGGCTAATACACCATTAGGACACACAGCTGATGCTTGAAATTCTAACATTTTCCACATTTTGTAAAACACCTTATTACAAAAAGGCTGCTCCTGTACAAGACATTTCTCTTGTAACTTTTCCTCTTTCTCCCACTTTTGTCCCAGGCCTCCAGACGTATCTTGATACCCTATTGGTGCTTTAATATCTCGCACTCCTGGTTCCTTTTCTACATAGAGGGGGATGAAACAGAAGAACTTTTTCATAAGCAGAAAGGGATCTTGTGTCTATTGCTCTTGAAACCACCCCACTCAGTTATGGTTTTTAACTGGACTCTGTCAGTCCAGTGATCTATTCAGTCTTAGACACAATTAGATAAAAAAATCCTTAAAACGTATCCCAGGATAGCAGTAAGGAAGATCACACAGGCAAATCTTAATGCTGACAAGATTTATCAGTTTACCAGCTTTCTGGTAAAACAGAGGAAACCTGGAACCCACACTTTCCATCACCTTTCATTGAAAAAGAAACTCCTGCTCTTATCGGAGTTTTGATTTGATTTCATCTGTTGGAGTGGGTGGGGAGGCTGGGTCTGATGCTGATTAAGATGAACAGCTCTGCTCTCTCCCCACTCTTCTTTGGCTCTCTCACACTCTGACATTTATTTGGAAAAATGAGGTCGTTCTGTGGTATTTTGGAATGAGGGAGCTGGCACACTTCACAGCTGAAAGGAAGCTATGGCCAGGGCCATCTCCAGTGGTGATGGATTTTTGCAGAAACCCAAGGTCATTACCAAAAATTTGGCCACATGTGCCAAGGTCAGCCTACGAGAGCTCACTGTGATGAACAAACCTGACCTGAGTATTATTTGATGGGTCCTGCAAAACAATTGCCCTTCTAAAATAGCTGTTTTCAGGCCAATCAAACGACAATTCTGCCAAGCTCAGAAGCATGCCCAGCTCATTGCAACACTGCCTGCTTTGCCAGCCATATTAATGCCCTCAGAGCTTTGGGTAGGATTAAGAGAGGAGAGAGAAAATGTTAAACAGAGCCCATGAAAGCATCAATGACCAGCCCAGAGCTGTCTTTTGCCCACACCTGCTTTGCATTTTTCTCCTCCCCATATTCCTGAGTTGTGAAAAAGTCTCAAAAGCAAAGAGTTGACCACTCATTGTCAATAGACAATGGTAAGTATTCCCAAAGAGCCTCCTGCAAGGATTCTTGCATTTAATTGCATACAAGATTGGATATCTCACCTCCTGCCTCAGAAATGCTCAAGAGAAGCTGAAGTCCATCCTACCCACAATGCATAAGGCAGCCAGGGAGCTGCTTTGGGCAGTGTTTCTCCCAGGGATGCTGAAATCTCAAGACAGATGCTCTTTGTTGAGCATCTCCAATGACAACTTCTATCAGACACCTCTGATCTGAGTACTGACTGACCACCACACCACCACACCACAGAAACCTTCTCCTCTGCCTCTTCATATCCCATTAACAGACAGGCACGTTAGTCATTTTATTTAACACCTTTTTTTTTTTTTTCATCTTTCTTGGGTGACAAATTGGTGAGACATACAGAGGAAGGGTGTGGTGGTTAGGGCTTAATTCTGAGACATGAAAAATGTCAGTGGCTATTTTTACTTCTGCCTCAGACAAAACACATGCCTCAGAGTGGCCATTCACACCTTTTTTTTTTTTCCTTTTTTTTTCCTTCAGCTGTGTTTGTAGCTCTTTGGAAATGCTTAGGTAAAAAGGTGAATTGTCATTACTTTCTCCACACCTACATTCATCACTGGGAAACTGGGCCACTTGGACCTCAGGAAGTTTGGCCTTCCAATTTCTATTCCTATGTAACCCCCCAGAAGTTCTGACTATCAGGAAGCTCAGATAACCCAGCTGACTTCTCTTCAAAACTCTCACTTTGATTTAACTGTCCACGCTGAGAAACTCTGTCCTGAAGGATCTCCAATATTTCAACAATCAGACTCTCTGTAAGCCAAGGGGTGGTGGGAAGTCCCTAAACCCTTGTATATTCTAGAAATGCAATGGAAATTATGGACCATTTTTCAAAAGAATGAAAGATGTCCATTGATATAGCAAAGGTAGAACCGGAGTTAACCTGAGTTAACCTTGAATTGAGTTATCTAGGAGAATAAACCCAAAGGTAAAGCCACCCTTACTCTGTGAGCCACGACTATTTTTCTCCCTCCTTCCTTGTCCCTTCCAAAAGGCATGAAGTTGACAGAATGGTAGGAAAAAAGATCAAGAAAAAACAAGCCACCACTACCAAAACCCTCTACCGCAAAAGCCAGCCCTGAAAGTTTGTTGCGATGTCAGCAGGAAAAGCAATATCAGCCTCTGAAAAATTAATATGATGCTCACTTGCTGTCTAGTTCCTCCTCTGCTTGTCAATAATTCTGTTCATTCCACGAATATTAAACCTGTTTGCCAGAGCCCTTAATGTGACAAGAAGCTGATGCCTGAAAGCACGATTACTTTCAACTGCACATCATATTTAATTTATTACATAACCTGGTGTTATTGCTTTTATTGATGAACTGTACAGTGTAAAATGATTATTTGTTAAAGATTTCACTGTAGTAAAGGAAAAAGAAGAAAAAAAAAGAAGAAGAAAAAGAGAAAAATCTTTACTGCTCCAAAAAAGCTACTTGTGAATGTTTTTCTGAAAAGATTCAGGAATGGAAGTTACTATTATTACATGATTTTTGGCTTCACACATTCTTCACACTGCAGAACAGATCCACCTTCCTCCATCACTTAATTCAATCCCCTTACTGAGACAGGAACAGAGTAGAGTGAAGCTATCCCTGGTGGGGTGATGTACACATAACTCTTCCATGCCCTGCGCCATTCAATCAAGGTAGTTTGTTTGGGCAGGACAATCTAAGTCCCACATCTAAGCTTAAGCTCCATCTTTGCCTTTGTATTACTGTAATGTGACAAGAACTTACTGGTATCAGTCATTTATACGAAGAGACTGTCTTTTTGGCCCAGCTATGACACAAACATGTTATGATGCTGCACATGGGCAAAACAAAGGATGAGATTCCTGCCTTGAAAGACCATATACTCTGATTCAAAAAGGTAGGAAAAAAGGGAGTTTGGTTTATGCATATGAGAAACCAAGGACCAAAGGCGTGTTGGAATTAGTGCATATATTGCAACTTAATTTCAATCAAGATACCATTTCATTGTCTTCCAAGTCAGGAAAAAAGGGAATTTGTTTTACGCATATGAGAAACCAAGGACCAAAGGCGTGTTGGAATTAGTGCATATATTGCAACTTAATTTCAATCAAGATACCATTTCATTGTCTTCCAAGTTGTCCACTAGAGTGGCCTGTATTTTCATGGACTCTAAAGGAAGTGGGTATCTTAGATGGGTACTGTGAATGCTGATGGTTGAGTCACTGGATAATCCCCACTGTCTGTTTCCCATTTGAGGCTTTCAGTTCAGAGGCATAAATGACAAGCCTGAAAAATGCATAGTCTCATTTAGACAAATCAATGCTGAGAGGTTGTGGTCCTTCTCTGACATTTCAGCTCTTGAGGACAGGACACTGAAGTGTAGCTCTGAGTAGCCATCTGGACCTTTCACTGAACTTCTATAGATCTTGCCTTCTTAATTCCAGACCCAGAGACCGTGACTGTGAATATTCCATACAAAACTGATCACAGTAGGAGATGGCAGAGGAGCCAACATGTCCCCAGCAGAGTGTCCCAGTAGAGTATTTTAGTCCTAATGCCATCATCTTCCAGATGATGGTTTCAATTTGTTAAGGTGTGGGGAGGGGGGGGAGGGGGGAGGAGGAGGGAAGGGTCAAAACACAAAGGAATTGTATTAGTCCCAAGTTTTAGAAATGAATTATCTGCCAATTCCTGAAACCATGATATCAGCTGGAGTTTTATCTCTGGTTTCATTCAGGTAATAATACAGCATTTTAAACCTAAATAGAGATGTCCCTCCTGATTAAAAGGTGCATTGCATTTCCATAATAAACTGGGAGAAATGCAGTCTCAGAAGAATTATTGGAACGGTTTGATATTGAAGCAGATGTAATGAAGAATTCAACCTGCTGCTGAGAGACATTTCTCTTGCTAATTGGTTATAAACAATGCTACTGATGGCATCAATATATGAAACAAGAATTAAGAAATGAAGAATCCTGGTTTTGGATGCATTTCTGCCTCATGGCTGATTGCAAATACCAGTTAAAGACCTTGTTGTTGGGGCTTTTCTAAAATAGCTCTTTCCCTGTAGACTTCTTCTTTCCTGAAATTCTTGGACCTCATGGTCCCTGTTCACCAGGAACTTCATAGAGTCTCCTGAGTCTATCCAGCTGTCTCACTCCAAAAAACAGAAGCAAATATGTGATCATTTTCTTTGCAGGGTTTTGACCCAAGCTCCATTTCTCTAGGTAAAAGGACATTTGGGGGGGGGGGGGGAA
>NW_015090763.1:1570169-1627048 GCF_001431845.1 Calidris pugnax
TTTCCCAGACAGACTTAAATAATATGAATGATTCAACTTGGTATTGCATTGCTTTCATGACCCCCACCACTTTCTCCCTTCCAGATGCCAATTGGGATTCTAAGGAACACAAGAGACCTGCAGCCTCTGATCACATAAAAAAGAATAGAACAAGAAAAAGAAAAGAAGTAAAAGGAAAGCAAGGTAGAATAAAGCAGGTGAGTGAAAAACAGAAGAGCTACAGAGCTGATAAGATTTCTAAATGGCCCAGGGAGCTTTTTCATCCAGAAGACATTGGTGTTTATCTGAATATGGATCTACCTGCTCTGTCATGTAAGCACAATTCTCCTTCCTTTCCTTTTCCTGGCTCCATTCCCTCTTTCTCTCTTCCCTTCCATTGCTCTTCAGCAGCAATGCCTTCAAAATGAGATCTGCTGCTTTCCAGAGGGACTACTGAGTCATGCAGGCCACTGAGGTGAACAGGAGATACAGTGGTTCACAGCCAACTCTGCCAAGCAGGCTTTGGATTGTGATTAGATCTTCCCCCAAATATGCTGCTTCTCCTGGCAAACCCAGCCAGTCCCTCCCACACACCCGCTTACGAAAAAATGCAGGTTTTTGCCTGGAACAGCCAGGCTGTTATCCATCCATAGTCTGAAGGACGTGAAAGAAAGCCCCACCGTTACCTGTTTTTCTTTGCTGACATGCCCATCCCCAATTCCAGCCCTCCCAACAGAGCCCTTGGGTAACTCAAAGGAAAGTAGATACGGGAGTTATGGGGGTTTTTTTTTTGGTTTTGTTTTTAGAACTCTCCCTCATCTCTGAGGAATTTAGCAGAGTTCATTTCTCAATTGCTTTTTCGATTTCTTCTCTGATGGCTCGCTCTGTGCCAGGGATGTGGCATTGACCTCCAGCAAGCAGAACTTTTGCTTTGTTCCCGGCGCTGTCCCGAAGCGCTATGCAACTCATTGAAAATCCATTAATTCTCTGTCTGCGCCCTATCAGATTAAAACTTCTCTTCAAATAACATTTCAAATATCAGTTGCTTCACCTTAATATCTTTCTTCCATAACATTTCTCACAGCTCCACACACACACCACTCCCCTGGGTAATTCCCTTTTCTATGCGTATTGTTGATTCTGTAAGAACACACAGTCTCCACTCCCTCTTTTGCTGATGTTCTCTGCTGCAACTTGCTCTCTCCTACCTCATCCCCTCTTTCTCTCACCCTTATTCTATTTCTTTTATATGATCAGAGGCAGCAGGTCTTTTCTACATTTCCCAGAGTCCCAAATTACAGCCCTAATCCAGACCTACAGTTACCAGAGGCTTCCTACTTGGCCAGCCTGTAAAACCTGCTCAGCTGCATGTTTGGCAAAACAGCAGCCACCGAATTTGTAACCCTGGAATATCCACCCCAGTGATTTCCCTACCAACCAACCGAGACTTCCCCATTTCCACTGGACTAACTTCTCATCCCTCGTGGCCAAACTGCAGCTCCAGGGAACGGGGAGGCTGTGAGGTGTTTCACGTCCCACCAACCTCACAGGCAGGCCTGGGCTATGACTCCACAGCCTGTCACAAGGCTTTTGTGGGTGGTAGCTCATTTTTTGTTTCCATCATCCAGCCCCAGAAGTTATGGATTTAGATTCAGCATGGAGATCATGACTCAGTACATCCTCCCCTTGCTCAGCCAACACCTTCCAGATTTGGAACAGCAAAGCTTGGATAGAAGTTCAGTGTTGGTAGACATGGGCTTGTGTAGGAGAGAGGCAAAGAGAAATGACAAATACTTGATGCCATTAGAAACTCTTTCCTGACGTCACTAAAGACCTTCCAGCCTCTGCCCAGAGGCAGAAATTATCCTGGGCCCAGTGGAGTTTGTTATGGTTTCTCCTTTCTGTGTTAACACTTGTCAAAGTGCTTATCTTAACTTCCCCACTCCCTTAATCCTCCTCCTCTCTCCTGCTGCTTGACTGGCAGAGATCTGTATCTGCTTTGGTTGGGGTGGCAGGAGGCTGGGGCAGTGCTGATAGACAGGCTTCATCCCAGGGAAAGAAAATAAAGCAGGAGAAGTCAATGAGAGGAAGCGGTGTAGGCAGCAGGTTTCTCTGCAGAGGAAATGGTGATAACCCATAATAACCACCTCCCACACAGGCAATAAGTATGTTTACCCAGGAAAAAAGTGTGGAAGTGGGAAACATAGTTTAGAGGAACTAAGCACCACAGGGGTGGTAGAATGTAAGGGCTGGACCTGGGTGAGTTTTCCACCTTCTTCAGTTCCTGCCCCAGCAGGGAACTGGACAGGACACGTCCCACCCAGGTTGGATGGGACATGGTCATCTCAAGCGAGACTTAGGAGCTGGTTTGGGAGACCCAAGCAGTGTAAAACATGGGGGACACTAAAGCTGCTGCTGAAGGACTCTTTCTCAATTCTCCTTCCCCAATCTTTGACTTCTGCTAGAGCAACAAGCCATAACCCTAGACCCAGACAACACACCAGCCCTGCTTCATTTATGGGTTCAAGATATTTTTAGCCCCATGTGCGCTGAGATTCAGCAAACCTCCATACTGATTTCCAACTGATACCTCTCCAATAAGTCAAAATACCACAGGTTCCAATCCCTGCTGATCCTTCAGTATTTTAGGATATGGTGCATCCAAGCATTAACACAGCAGATTTTTTCTTCCTGGGTGACTAAGACAAGAAAGTTTGGTGGGGCAGAATTACCCAGAACAACTGAAATATTCAAGATAAACAGACAAAAATCTCTGCACATATTTCATGCAGTGTATTTGGGAAGAGGTTGCCCACAGAGAGAAGGAATACTCAATGTGGATGGAAACCTGTGCAAGATGGAACAGACTCAGCTGAGTGAGTAGTTTACAATAGATTATTCATCGAGGAGTTTATCTTCTATTTTTGCCTATAGTATTCCTCAGATCATTACTTTTTCTTACAGTCCTTCATTATTCAAGAATAGTTAGGGATTTGTGTGTGTGCATGTCTATGTATACACGAGAACTGCAAGGATTTCTCAGAAGAGGTTTTAGTTGGTCTCAGTGTTTCAGTTGCAGTGGGTGATTTGAATCACATGCCCCTGATCTTGCTATTCATAATAGGAGGAAGTTCCAATCACCATTGAATAATCATGCACATTAATTTTGAAATTCATGTTTGTCTGGAAAAATTCCGTAGTGCAAATGTTTATTGCTGTTGTTGTTATTGTTTATCTTATAATAGCAGGATGTAGTGCAAATGTTTATTGCTGTTGTTATTGTTTATCTTATAATAGCAGGAGGAGCTCCATTGTCCCTGGCCTCCTGGTGGACACAGAGGGGTGCGAGACAACTGAAGGAACTTCATTATATGTTTGGAGGATGTATTAATACCAACATTACCATTATATTCTTTCTGCCTGATATTTTTGCCTGAACTGAATACTTAATTCTTCTTCAAGGACCAGCTTTAGCATATGAGGGCCCTGTGTGAAATCAACGCAGAGTACTCATAGAGGAAAATTATATGGAGGGGAGTATTGGAGGCTGGAATTATGAAAGCTATATATTTTGAAAAAAATGTGGACCCACGCTGACTCTTTTCTACTTCTAGGCTTTTACCTAGACCTGGTCTAGCGGCATGAACAAAGTGAGAATTAGTTGGATCTGCTCTGTTACAAAGTAATCTTAAAAGAATTTATTTTGCAATTTCCTAATCATTCCACCATTAGTACTTCAGTAAATAGTCAGATTGTACAAACTGCTTTCACATGGTTTTGAAATTTGAAACGAGTAGACGGATCTTTCATGCTAAAACTGCTCCCAAAGGCTGGTGATACCCTGAAGTGAGGTGGTTCATGGGAAAGGACAGCACCCTTAAAGCCCGTTTGCCTTATCCCTTACCACTCGGAGAATCAGGACACAGGAAAACACTTCTCAGTGCTCCTCCTAAAGCCCAGTCCCCTGATTTTCACCATTTTTTTGGACTAGAGACTAAAATCCTGGCCCTGTTCAAAGCAATGCCAAAACTCAGAAATATCGGTCCCCTAGTGATGTCTACAGTTTCAAAAGGAAAGGAAAGACTGGGGGGGGAAGGAAGCAGAGGGATTGTCTGTGATGACCAAGAATAAAGCAGCCACAGACTGGAAATCAAGTCCTCTTTGACTGAAAGCTGGGATCCCCAGAATCGAGGGATACTTCTTAATTAGTCTCGTCTGCAAAACATCGGCAAAAAATGCTATCTTAAGGCAACTCTTGGGGTTTATTTGCTTGTTTGTCTATCTGTTTCTGAGCAGCCAAAGCAAACTTCTCCAGGGACCTGTTTGATTCCTCTCTGCAGTCTGGGCTGGAATATTGATCCTGGAGAAGAGATGTGTGCTTTGTATATGCATGTATGTGAGTACGCACAAGCTCGTAGGAATGCAGAAGAAATGAGACAAGCTTGGAATTCACTGACCAGCCCCATCCCCTCCCCACATCTCCTCCTCCTCCTCTCTCAGAGTCCGAGCCCAGAGAAGCTCCTGTATCGCCACTGCTTCAAAACCCAGCTGTAATTTTCTGGCTAATGGAAGACGTATTGACAAAAGTTGACATTAAGTGGAACTAATTACACTGTAACTGTTAAATAACTAAGAAATAACTACCCTGTAATTTATGGTGCAGCACGGACTCTGTGTGGCAACTTTCGGAGCTGTTATATCTGCACAAAGCTCACTGATGCATGCGCTGTAGAACTTTTCCCCTGCCAGTAGGATCCAGTCGATGTGAAATTGCCAGCTCTGCAAACACAGGCGCTGCCGTGATCAGAGCATAAAGCCAGCCAGGCTTCCCACAACCCACCGCAGCCCCGTTCCAGAGCAATAGAATAAATGACTGCTAAGATACTCTTCCCAGACCATTAATTTTATTTCTGGCTTTCACTTAGAGTCCTAATCCCATCTGGGATGTCTTTACTGTCCCTTCAAGTTGTGTGCAGAAGCACACACCACCTCCCACAACTCTGGACTGATGGTTTTCCGTTGTGGATACCAAGGACTGGGGTATGAATCATAGAATCATTCAGGTTGGAAGAGACCCTTGGGATCATCGAGTCCAACCATCTCCCCTACTCTACATAGTCCTCCCCTACACCATATCCCTCAGTACCGCATCTAAACGTCCCTTAAACACATACGGGGATGGTGACTCCACCCCCTCCCTGGGCAGCCTGTTCCAATGCCCGACCACTCTCTCTGTGAAAAATTCTTTCCTAATGTTCAGTCTAAACCTACCCTGTTGGAGCTTGAAGCCATTCTCTCTTGTTCTGTCGTTAACTACCTGTGAGAAGAGACCAGCACCAACCTCTCTACAGTGTCCTTTCAAGTAGTTGTAGAGAGTGATGAGGTCTCCCCTCAGCCTCCTCTTCCTCACACTAAACAGTCCCAACTCCCTCAGCCGCTCTTCATATGATTTGTTTTCCAGGCCCTTCACTAGTTTCATTGCCCTCCTCTGCACTCACTCCAGCACCTCGATATCTCTCGACATGATAAGGCTGGGGTCTGGTCAGGTTTGCTGCCTGCTGCAACTGGGGCAACCATCCTCTTCCCTCCACCAAAACAATTCGTCCAATGAGGCATTAACCATACAGCTGGGAGCAAGGGAAAGTATGATTCACATTTTCACAAGGAAGACGGGATACGCCAAGGGACAGGGGGAATCTCTTCCATACATCACTGTCACGCAGCAATATCAGCATCCAATTCAGAAGATACGTTTGAATGTGCCTTGTTCCATCTGATCAAACCCAAGATTTCTTAAGGCTCATCATTAAAGTTGATGAGAAAACAGGAGTTCTGTCTCCAGAGAAATCTTGCAACTAAACATTTGTTTATGTCTCAGATAGGACCAAATCAGAAAATATGTTTTGAAATATTTCTTTTCAGAAGCTATGCCACCACCTACTGAAATTCTTCATTTTGATACTGTTGAAATGCGGTTTAGTACTGCAATACTGGATGGTACGAAGACATGTAACAGAATAAAATTAAGATTCTAATATAGAAGTGAAAACAAGTGGGAAATGGAGCAGGAAACAGCCGAAATAATAAAAAATTTAAAATCCATTTTGATTTAAAATTGATTCAATATTTTGCCTTTGAAACATCATTGGAATTGGAGTACTCCAATGAAGCATTCACATTCTACCTATTACCCAAAGAACAACCTTTTCCCGGGGGGGAAATGTTCTTACAGCCCAATTTGCAGCCAAAAGCAAACCACAAGATTTTTAGTCTGGAAACTCTTCACTGCAGAAGTCAGTACTTTGTGTTTTGGTTGTAGAGCACCGAGCGCAGCAGGGCAGGTCCCCAAGACACCACCTCGGCAGAAAGCACAAATAATAGAACTGGTGGTCAGGGGCTTGGCTGATGAGTCCCAGAGGATGTCACATTGTGCATAAGAAAAATGGAGAATTTGTGGGTAACGAGAGATGGGAGAGAGAAAAATCAGCCTGGGTTGGAGACGGGCAGACAAACGGAGAAAAGAGAGTGAGATTGCAAAGATAGACAGTTGGGAAGAAAGAGAGAGAGGTGCAATTCAGCACCTGCTTCTGCCTGATTCGTTCCACCTCCATTATCATGCACCAGAACAACTCATTCTTCTTTTTTCCAGAAAGCGTAATAATGTTCCACAGGTGAAGGAGTTATCTCGGCTTTTCTCTTTTTCAGCAAAGCTAACACTCAGTACATGAAATAAAGGTTATCTTGAAAAATAGACGCTGCAACTCGCATACAAAGGAGCCCTTTCCTGTGACAGGGAGTCTTTTCTGAAGGGGTCTGTTAGATTTTGTGCTTGGAAGAGAAAGGAGAAGAAAATGGAATTGACTGCTTAGTCCCGCTGCCAGGTTTCCAAATTGACTTTTGAACAGGACCTGGGAGACTCCTTCCCATGCCACGAAGAGCCAGTTATCCCTGGGGACATGATGGGGATGGAGAGGAAAGCAACATTGCTGGCCACACCAGGGATCAGAACAAGATTCAGCTTTCACATGTCTCCCAAAGCAATGAGGTCAGGGATGCTCTGAGGGGCAAAGACACACACACGTGCTTCACGAGAAGGGGAAGGAAAAGACAAATTTCACGTGTCCCTCGTATCTTGGCATGGCTACTTAACAGCAAACATGCTGTGGGGAGCAGGTCCTGGCTGTGTGTTCCCCTCCCCTGTGCTGCACATCATCCCAGTGCAGCGCCTGCTGATGATCCCTGTTTTTGGAACCCGTCGTGACAGGGCCATGGCTGCGTTGGTTGGAGTCTTTTAGCTGTTACTGCTGCTGCAATAACAACATAATGCGTGTTTTGATACATTTGCTTCGCAGCTGAATCTGGGCATTTTTTAAAAACAAACCTTAAAAGGGTATCTGAAGAGAAGCAGCCCATTTAAATGACTAAATAAAAGGTCTGGCTGTAGTTTTTAATGAAAGACCTGTGTGAACTAATACACTTTGCATTGTGCCCCGAAGCTCATTAAATAATGTGCTAAGCCATGCAAAGTGATCTACAGAACACTGCGCTGTGATTTTTCTTTTAAGTGTCACTGTGCTGATCAGGAGGAAAGGGGAGAGCTTCTGGGCGGCATCATCAGGGATCTCAGGTGCTTATTTAGTATTCAGCTGGAATAGGTCTGGGCGTGTTCATCCCTAATTTCCTTGCCACAGCCGCCTGTCACATTTATGTTCTTGGGTACCTACAAAAACCCTCGCAGAAGGGATGTGTTTATCTTACTAGCAGTTCCTGTCATTGTCATCAGCACTTGGGTGAAATATGGATTTTTATTTTCATTGGATTTTGTTTTAGTTTTAAATAACTGACAATAATTTTACAAACCTCCAGAAGTTTGTCTGTCTGTATTTACCTCAAATTGTTGGAAGCTTCTGAATAGCTGTAATGCTTACTAAAACCCTTGGAGTGTTGACATAGCACAGAGTGATATCACACACCTTGGGCTCAGTCATGCAGATTTGTCAGTCAAATACTCTTGTTATGAAGGCACTGGACACCAGTGTGGATCTTGGGAAATGCTGCCATTTCTGGACTAGAAAAGGGGGCTCTTTCGAATTCCTTTCCACCCCTCTGAGGATTCCTTCCCATTGTCTGCAGTGAGCTGCAGTTCAAAGACTGTCAGAGCACATAAACATGACACAGTAACTGAGAACATCAAAGAGCATTATGTTTTCCATACATAAAGAGTGACAAGCTGCCTAGCTCTTTATATTAAAAATTCAGACAAAAAACAATTCAAGAAAAATCAAAGCAAAGTCTCCAAGATAGAGTCAGATGCCACACATTTCTGTTGCATACTCTTATCTTTTTTGCCTTGCAAAGTGGCCTTTATACTCTGCTCCTAAAAATATATAGAAAACCTAATTTGCAGCAGTTACGTTGCTGTCTATAGAGGAAAGGTATATAAGGATTGTAATATTTGGAGAATTAGCTTCTGGAATGGAAACCTCTGCCAGCCCAGTAGATAAAGCTAGAAGAAATCCTTGGAGACAAAGTCTGTCACCAACATCCCTGATCGAGTCCCTTAAAGCTGGATCTATGGACTTAGCCCTGGTGCTATAAGGAGATGATCCAGGCACCCACGGAAAAAAGAAAGGAGGGGTGTAAAGATAGAAGACATGAGACACTCTATTTGGCAAAATGTTATCTAGAAATAATGAGAAGCAAAGAAGCAAATCTGTTGGTGGAAGGTAGATGCATGTTAAAAGAGCAGAAGCAGAATATAGCTGATTTTCTGCCATATAAGACCTGGGCATGAGCTGGGCTCACTTTGAAAAATAATGGAAATGCTAATGGAAACATTTAGCTTCAAATAACTGAGAATCATCCTGAATTGGGATCAAATTCAGTGAGAAGCTCTGGACCAAAAAAAAGAAAGCAGAAATGATTTTGGAAACCTTTAAACATTTCAAAACTTTGTTAAAAGATTGTTATTTTTTTTAAGTCTTTTATACTAAGCTTTTCTTTGTTTCACATCAGCATTTTCATTTTAAAAATCAGCTTAAAGGAAAGATAGGTGAAGAGGTTAAATAACTTTGAGAAGAGAACTTCATTTCTTAAACAAATGTAGTGCTCCAGATTAAACATGGGCTTGGACTTTTCTTTAAATTGTTTCTTTTCCTTTCATTCTCCTTGCAAATATATTTCCAAACTTTAAATTATTTGAAGTGGATTTTGCCCTTTAACACTTTTTCTTTTAGCTTCTTTTTCAAATATATACTAAAAAAGAAGTTCTTAACTTAGCTCTAATCACTAATAACTCCTGGAAAAATATATGGTACTAACCATTGTTTGTTCAATACTTGAAAGGGCTTCGATAAGACACGATTAACAAAATGGCCAAAGGGACAAGCTCTCCCATGAGCCTCTACATTGCATCCTCAATTTTCTACCTTCCCTGCACATCCTCCCTCCCAATCTCCTAAATGCCAACTCAGATTCAAATACCACCTACTGCCTTCTTTAGGGGAAAAAATGAAGCCCCAGGTAGCATTTCTGGGCACAAAATGATTACCTGGGCATGGCCCCAAGCTTTCTCCTTCTGCAGCTTTTACTACTCCCATCTCCATACCCAGCTGCAACAGTTTTTTTCTGGAAATTACTGAGTTTGTACCATCCTTCATGCCCTCTGAGCTGTGCCTAGAAAATCAAAGCCTTTGGGGGCTGGCATGGGAGCGACTGAAGCTTGTGCACAGAATATACCCGGGTAATCCAAACCAGAGACAACTGGCCTGTGATTTGACTTGATTTGATTCTTTTTTGTTGTTGTTGTTCTTCTGTGGGTGGTGTTCCTCTATCTGTTCCTATTTACAAGCAAGGGGTTATTTGAAATGGGTTATTTATTTATTTATGAGCTTCTATTATCACAAGAACCAAATTGCAACCTTCAAAAAAAAACCAAAAAAAAACCCCACACGTGTTTGTGAAAGGTGGTGGCGGAGGGGGGGGGAGGGAGCCAACAAATTGAAGTCAGAGAAAGGGGGCTACATCTTTATCAAAAGACAACATCAAATTAATTTCTCTCTGGTCTCGGGAACTCATGTAAAATTTATAGGCTGTTGGTTAATTTTCCTGTAGTGCCAGGGTGTTTTGTGATTCAGAGGGAAGGGCTGGGAAGAAAAGAGAGAGGAGGAGAAGGGGGAGGGAGGCAGTGGGAGAGCAGCAGCCCTGACACGGGTCCGGAGGTGAAAGGACCTTGCTCTCCTGCCAAACCTCACACGCGACACGAAAGGGGAAGGCAGGAGGAGGGATGGGTTTGGATGGGGGCCCACACACCCCCTCTCTCCCCAGCACTGTCTGGCTGCTTAAAATTCCGGCGGTGTCCCCAGCTCTCTGTACAAGGCTGCCCTTTCAACACCAACACAATGACTTCTCTTACATAACCCAACAGCCAATTGAGCAGGTTCACAACCCAAAATAGAAGGAGAATTAGTTTTGTATTAATACACCTTCTCTTTCCCCCCTCCCCACCCCCCTCTGCCACCTTCTTTCTTTATTTTTCTGTCAGGTTGTGGAGCACCTCTGTGGAAGCATCAGGAGGATTTGTGCCTTTTCCATCCCGTTGGCAAGACTTGGGGCCAAGGTCTAAGGTGGCTGGACCACCACTAAGGTGGTGGTGTCCTATCGTTGATAGGACAAGGGGAAACGGTTTTAAATTGGAAGAAAAAAGATTCAGATTAGGTCTCAGGAAGAAATTTTTTACGATGAGGGTGGTGAGACACTGGAACAGGTTACCCAGGGAAGTTGTGGCTGCCCCATCCCTGGAGGGGTTCAAGGCCAGGCTGGATGGGGCCTTTAGCAACCTGGTCTGGTGGGAGGCATCCCTGCCCAGGGCAGGGGGTTGGAACTAGATGATCTTTGAGGTCCCTTCCAACCCTAACCATTCTATGATTCTAAAAAACCAAGGAGGTATCCACGGTGCCTGAATTGAGGTGAGAGAGCACGGTCCCCATCAAAGCTTTACAATGGCAGGGTCATTTTTATTAATGTTCTCAAAAGTCTCTCCTGGAATTCGGGAATTGCAGCTTTCAGGACTTTTTCTGGCTTTCACAAAACCCACATTTCTGCTGGAACCACCAGGTGCTGCAGGGAGCAGCAGGGCTGGGGGTGGGATGCTCTGTACCCTTCCTGTCTTAGACCCAGAAATGCTTTCAAAAACACTGACATTTTAAAGAATCCCCGTATAATCACATATGTCTCATAACTTAGCAAAAGTTAGTATTTTCCCCGGCAGTGATTGCAAGCTGAAGCCTAATGCTACATTAGCACCACAAAACAAACAAACAAAAAGAGCTGCAGGAATCCTGTGAATTTCAGTCTCGTCCCAAACTTTCGAGCTCTCACAGAAACGTAAAGCATCTGGTTCTTTATTTTAGAGACATGAGCTGGCAACGCTGCACAAATTCCCAGCTGAACGAGAATACATCTTTTTAAAAAAGGCCTCTAGCCTTGATTTAAAGTCTTCAGCAGCCCACCACTTCCCTTGTTAGCTGTCCTAACATTTTAAGAGACCTGCTAAGCAAGCATATGACTTGACTTCTTATTTATTTTTTTTCTCCTTTTTCCCCCTCCTCTTTTCAGTTTCAGAATGTATAACTTCAGCTGCCAGCCCAGGACGCTCACCTGGGGATGAATGCTTCCAGACTCATATTCTCATCCCCTGTCTCCCATTTCCTTACCAGCTAGAAAAGAGGTGTGCAAACCCCACAAGCGTACTAGAAATGATCAAACCAACAGAAGATAGAGATTAGATTAATATAGAGAATAGATTAATTTAAGAAATCATCCATTGTTCCCTGCTAGACTATTGATTTTACACCTACTTCTAACAAGCTACTTTATCGCTAGACAGAAAGAAGAATTGTCCCTGCCTGGGATTCAGTGTGTGAATTCAGGGATTCAGCCTCCACTCTTCCCTGCCAGGAGAGGTCTGTAGTCATCCTCACGGCTGCCCGTAGAGGGGAGGAAGAGCATGCCTGCCAGCCAGGGGCAATTTTTTTCCTCCACAGCTATGGAGAGGAACGCTGTGCTTCATAAACACACTTCAAAGATGCCACATTATTAAAAATACATGGACATCATGTGGATCTAAGCTAAATACATATGGCCTTTGATTGCTTGGCATTTCCAATTCATACAGGAACATTACTGCGATGCATTATTGATGATCAGTAGCATTTCACTGTCTCAAACTAAGGACACCTCTTCCCCCTGCTCCCTTCCTCGCATGCAGCACCCTTTGCTCAGAGACTGAGCAGTTTAATTAAGCCGTGATTAACTGTATACGCAATTCTGACTGTTGCTAATTTAGGTCTGGAAATGTGAGTTGAGCACTGATGCTGTCAGAGAGGGGACCCTGCTTGCAGGGGGTCTCCCTCCACCCCCCAGGAGTCTCAGCTGCTCGCCATGGGTGCCAGGGCACATCTGTCCAGCTGGATTGGGCTGACAGGCACCATGGCACATCTGGCCAGCTGGGTTGGACTGGCAAGTGCTGTGACATATCTGTCCAGCTGTGTTGGACTGGCAAGCACCATGGCACAGCTAGAGCCGCTCACCAGATCAATGCACCCAGATGATGCTCCATGGGGAAGAGCAGGGATGAGACACGAAGCAAATGGAGAGTGGGGAAGGGGAGGCATTTGGTCAAGATGGAATGGGCTCAAGACTACTGGGATAGGATGGTTCCTGGCTCAGGCTAGGAGGGCAGCAATGGAAAAAACCTTCCCTGGCTCAGCCCTGTGGTGAGGTTGGTGTTCACATCACTGTGAGCTTCCCAGCTCACCACCCCAGGGGACATCATACTCCCTGGGCACCGCTTCATGCTGCAGCTTGGCTGGACTCTCCCACACCAGATGCTCTTAGTTTTTCTGGACAAACTCACCTCCCTCCTTTCTATTCTGCTTTGGAAAGCTCAGGCCTCTTCCCTGCTCTCTCCCTGGACATCTTGGCCATTCCTTGCTTCCCTCCTTCCTGGCCCGAGTGTCATGTGTCCCCCGTGTGCTGTGTACGTCACGCCTGCTTCCCACACGCCATCCCCACGCATGTCCCTGGCTGCTTTGGGGAAATTCCACCCAAAAGTGCTGGCGTCTCTCCGGCTGTCATTTTATTAGCAATTCCTCACTCTGACTCAGTCTCCCTCCCCCTTTTATTCTTTTTAAAAGGAATTCTCCAGAAGCAAGAATTTGGGAGGAGGAGAAGAAGATTTGGAAAGAAAAAAGCAGAATCATTACAGCTGAGAAACAGCTCTTGAAACTTATTAGCTCATGACTCATCTCTCCGAAAGGAGCTAATACCTTAATTTCATATTTCTCTGCTCAAATGGAGACCAAAGCATAAACTGAAATGAAACTTTACACTAATGGCTTCTTAATTACACCCATCTAAAAGCAATTACCTGAGGTTTAACAGATACAAAGTTAGGGTTGACGCGGCCACTGGAAGGGAATTGTGAGGCAAGGTTGTCTGGGAAGAGCTGGGCTGTGGGGAGGTGTAACAGCCAGGTACCACGGCTGGGCTGCTGCCTCCTCCTCCTCCTCAGCATTGCAAAGCAGCTCAGCCACGCTCTACTGCAATCTCCCTACCAACACGTGCCCAGCACCAGCCATGAGTCCACAGAGAGGAATATTCCTCAGGAATCCACTTGCTTTTACTGCACTGGAAAATACCTGAGAGGAGGTTGTAGAGAGGTGGGGGTCGGTCTCTTCTCCCAAGTCACAGGTGACAGGACTAGAGGAAATGGCCTCAAGTTACACCAGGGTAGGTTCAGGCTGGATATTAGGAAAAATTTTTTCACCAAAAGGGTTATCAGCCATTGGAATGGGCTGCCCAGGGAGGTGGTTGAGGCACCATCCCTGGAGGTGTTCAAGAGACGGGTTGATGTGGTGCTGGGAGATATGGTTTAGTGATGGTGTTGCTTTTTGTTTGTTGTGTGAGTGTTTATTTTTGTCAAAATTAGGTTGACGGTTGGACGAGATGATCTTTAAGGTCCCTTCCAACCTAGAAGATTCTGTGATCATAGAAGTCCAGCATGGAGGACCCAGCAAACGTGGGAGATGGGGTAAAGGAAAGGGCAAGTCTCTGGGAAAACCATTCTCCTGCATCCTCACTCCTGCCCAACAAACCTCCTTTCTGCCATTTTCACATCTGCGGGAGGAGAATCATTCACACCGGTCTCACGGCGCGTTTTAAGAACTTCTTAATACTTATTGAAGGTTTTGAAAATACCCACAAAAAGTCCCCACAGGAGATCAAGGTGGTGGCATTGCTGCTATTATTAGGACTATTATTACTACTACTGTGGGTAGATTTCAGCTGTGTTTTGTTCGCAGTTTAATGGTTTGGCACTAACAAAGGGACTTCAGCAAGGCGGTGGAGTCTGGGATGCTGCGGTAGCTGTGTAGGTTTCCCGTACAATGTCTGGCAGGAATTAGCTGCCAGGAATGGGACTGAGAAGGGGCAGTACACAGCACTGAGAGCCCTGTTAGCTGGGAAGTAATAACTGTGGTGGGGGTGGATTTTAAATCCCAATTCTCTCTAGAGCTTTAGCCTGAGCTGCAAGGAAATAGCTCCACACACTCGCCTGTTTACAGCCCCGAAGTCTCAGCTGGATTTAGGTACCTTCTTTTCCCTGAAAAAAAAAAGCCTGGGGAGGAGTCATTCCTTTCCTTCAGAGCACTGGAAATGGAGTGTTAGGTGGCATATCCCACCTCCAAGGTGGGTACGTATTTTCTTTACTGAGTGTTTAATATCAAAAGCAAAAATAATCTTTTCAGCAGGAACTAAAAGCTACATCTCCTTTCCCCCAGGCACTCTAATCACCATGGACATACAGCCTATGTCCTTGTTCTTTTATTGTCACGCTGCTCCTGACGTTAATCTCAGTAAGACCCACAAAAATTAGAACTTTGAGGCAAGCCAGGCTTGTCAGCTGGACACCTCTTTCTTTTCTGGAAAAGGCAAACAAAACCACCTCCTCCTCTCTGTTATGCCCTGGTAGGACCGTATCCTAGGAGGCAAAGGAAATTTATTTGACTTCTCGCAAGAAAAAGTAATAACTGAACCCAGTCTTCTGTGTATCAAGAAGATGCTGCAATTATTGAACTACTACCCAAAAAAAAAAAAAAAAAAAGGGGGTGAAGCTGTTTTCTTCCCTGGTCACAATTTTGGTTTGAGCATACAACATATTTGGAGCAGCCTGATGACTTAACAACCTGTAACAACCTCAGAAGAGACTGGCCATTTCACCAGTGAAGCTTGGCATTGCTGGGTCCCTGGCTGAGGCCAGGCACATTCATGACATGGGATCTATTTTTGTCAAAGTTAGGTTAACGGTTGGACAAGATGATCTTTAAGGTCCCTTCCAACCTAGAAGATTCTGCGATTCTGTGATCTGCAGGTCATTATTGTTGATTTGTATACACAGGGTGGGGCAGGACAGCAGCTCTTAAGTTGTCCCCTGCTCCCATCACTAACCACGTGGAGGAATGACCCTAAAGAATAAAATATTCATGACAAAGGCAGGGTTCAGGTGACAGTTTTGCAGTTCATATACAAGCAGCGACAACAGCCACAGACCAAACCCTCCAGCCTCACAGAGGTCTTGCATTGACTGGTGGCCTTCATGAGAAATAAACAGATTTGGGGAAAAATAACCCCTGCTCGCTGTCCTGTAGCCCCGTTGGTGTAGTCCCCATGCCTGCCCAGCCCCATCAGACCAGGTGGAGACCCACCAACAGCTGATAGTCAACAAGGTGCCTGCCAAAGACTCAAGCACCCACATCATTTTGCAGGGCCTTGCACGGCATTGCATCACTGAATGAGATAATACAATTATTGGATAATTAGAGTCATCAGAAAGCGTTCTGCAATGGCAGGCTTTTAATTGACTCCCCCATTAACAGATAATGATCAGGCTCTGCCTCCTGCCAGGTTGACCCCCCACTTCTCTGCCCCCCAAGGGACAAGCAGTTGACCTGAAAGGGAAAAAGCACAGCTGTCCTGAGTTCACTCATGGCAAACGTACCCTGCCAGTTTGCTCAGGGAAGCAACAAACTGAGACTAATAGAAGGGAAAGAAAAGGTTTCTCCAACTGGCTACTGGCTGTGGGGATGGGGAGAAAAATCCATCCAGTGCAGCCCTGTGACAGAGCTGGTACAGCATATGTCTAGCAGGAGATGCAGTTGCACAGCCTCATCCTTCTCCCATCAGCTCTCCCCTAGCCCTAGCCCAGGATCCCGATGCTTTCTTCTCCTCTGGTCTATTTACTAAAGAAGTCCAGAGAACACAAATTCAATTTCACAGCTTCTTTCAGGGCGCCAAACACCTGGTGTTTCTTTGCACTGGAACTAAAGCTAAACATTTCCAGCATATTTCATGAAACACAACTGGGCTGAAAGCTCTTGTTTTGGAAGAAAAGAGTTGAGTTCCGTTTTTGAGTTGGTTCCTTTCCAGTCAGGAGTGATTTGCTAGCCTCACAAATACCACCAGATACCCTTCTGTTGGAAACTTTCTAGAGAAACACCACACACTGTGATGCCTTGGTGTAAGGGAATCTTCTCATGAGAAATGTTTAGCCCACACGCTGAGCTCTCATTTGGGTACTGAGCACTTGGGAAAAAGGCAAAAGCTACTGTATCCAGGCACAGATCTCGGTTGGGATTTTAAGTGCCTTTGTGATCCATCAAATAAATAAGTTTTTCTAGCAGCAGTGGGAATAAAGCCAAGTTTCCTTTTCTTCCTGTTAGCCCAGTCACCTGGGTTCCCCACTAGTGACTCAAAGACCTCAGTTCCTCCTGACTTTTATGCACTGATGGGGCAGGAGGCATCAGGCTCATTAGCTAAATGGCATCCAGACAGAACCAGTAACTGCTGAACTCTTGCATCAGTCACGAGCAGCACCAGTTTCAGGCTCTTTTCACTGTCAGCTTCACAAAATGGGTTGGAGTTTCATAACTGTTTCCCTTCCTGCTGAGTAAAATGTGCTTGAAACGGCTTAATTTATGTAAAAGTTACTTAGGAAGGACTGACAGACAAAGAAATAGAGAACATGACTGTGGAAGCTTGGTTTCCTTAGGAACCAATTTTAAAAATAAACCAAATTTCTGCCAGGGATGTGATGCCATCCTCAGGAGTCCAGTGCTTTCTACGTCTGCAACTGCAGTGAGGAAGATGTGTTGTCTTCACATGGTTTAAACACAGTAATAATCTGAAGGAGAGTATTTACCAACATGCAACAGTTGAGTTGTTTTTGGATCAGACCAACTGGCAAAAATCAGTTCTGAAATCCGCAGAACCTGATTTACACCAGTCAAAAACCTGGCCTACTATGTTTCTGCAAAAAGAGCAAGCAAATATCTTCTGGTGCATTGATTCACTTTCATTTCAGAGCATTAGCTGGTAAATGGAACTCAATTCAGATGGCTGTAAATGCAAATTTGAAACTTAAGCTAAAAGGCTTTGTGGGAAGCTGCTGCTATTGTGAATTCCTGAAGGGAGCCCATCCTTAGGAACAGCCAGGAAGGAGATGATGCCAGTGTGCAGCCAGCCCTCCAAACTGGCAGCAACTGGGATCTTGAGACATCTTCAGATTGTGTAATTAATCTAACCATAAATCAGCTATATAGATGCTATGCTGACCATAAGACATTACAGGAGCACAAAAGACCTTAATATTGGCAAAGAATCTTAGAGGTACCCCATGAAAAGTAGTACACAGAATTCTGCATGTTTCTATTGTCTTCCACTGTTACAGCCCTCTTTTGTTGAGGGCTCAGTTCCAACACATCCAGGGGACCAGGGGGGCACCCCGACAGTCTTGCACAAGCAAGACTTGTACACGTGTTAGGAAGGGAAAGAACATGAAGAACTGTCAGGATGGACGTTTGTGGGTTTTTTTTTTTATTCCTTTTCCCAGGTAGGTGGATAAAGATGGAAATAATCCCAAACTCTGTCCTTCCTAAACGCAGGTCAGCAGATAAAGTAAGTGACCAGTAAAGGTAAAAAATCCCAGATGAGCAATAGATAAAAAGGGAAGCAGTGACCAAGCTGTGTTTCTCTGGCACATTATATTACTGTCTAGACTGTTTTTTTTAGTTGTTGTTTTGTTGTTCTGTATGCCCAGAGGCCATACCAAAGCTGGGATCCCCACGTACAGGCTGCTTTGTTTAATGAGAGACAATCCTTGCCCCCAGGGATCTGTAATCAGAATAGGCAGGACAAACAAATGGAATAAAGTCACTGTTTTCATCCCACGTGTACTGATGAAAACAGGACTCCAAAGAGATTAAGTAGCCTGCCTGAGGCCACCCAGAAAACCTGTGGCAATGCCAAGGAAGAAATACACACACACACACTCTGAATCCTGATACCCAGATTTGTCTCCAAGAATGACAAGTCTCCCTGTTTCCAGAAGAATCCAGGGAGATGCCAGTTAAGACACTGCCGCTGTTCTCCTACAGCTGCATTTCTTCACAGAGCAATCCAGCACATCGGATTTCTCCTTCCTCCCAGAACCTGCAGATGGTTTATTACCTCCCTGGAGTGGGCGAGAGATCCTTCCCTGAAGGCATTGGGAGGAGACAGTTGAAAGGGGTGGGGGTGGGGGGGAAGAAGAGAAGTCGCCAGCCTGTCTGACGCTGAAATGTAAATAGTGTTTTGCAAAAGAGCCATTTATCAGTGAAATTATAGAATCTGTTTGAAGATTCCCCTGGAGGACGCACTAAAAAATGGCTTGTATGGAACTTAACGAGAGGTTTCCTGCAACACGCCTGGGCTTTCGTGTAGGCAGGAGCACTTTGCTGAGAATTAAATCCGCGTTGGAAATGTTAATAAATGCAGACACATGTTCTTGTTTGTAGGACGCGCTGTGCCTCCTTTATCTATTTCCTTCATTTTATTCTCCTGGATGTAACTACAGTGCCAGCCCCTTCGCCTGACATATCCCTGGGGAACGAGTTGCCCTCTCTCTTCTTTCCATCCCTTGGGCTGTTGTGCTGCTGCCAAGCCTCTAGCCAGGAAGCACAAAGGTAACCCCAGGGGACTGGATGATTTCATTTCTGGGCAGATATCAGCTTTCATCAAGGACTGAAACAAAGGATGAGAGGTATAGGCTCAGGACTAGCCAAGGCAAAACTTTCCTTCTAATCAAGGCTGCGGAAAGGATTCCCCATCTGCTCTGCTAGCAGAGGGATGGAAGGGAATGAGGACTAGTTTCCAAGCAGAAATATCCACCTGGATTGAATCTCCCTCTCCAGTGGCTGCAGCCCCAGGTGCATCCCATACAGAATGGCTGATCAGGTGTTTCTGTTGTCTGGAACACACACAGGATGCTCTCCAGCACAGCAACAATTGAAAAAAAGTAAATTTTATTCCTTACTGGAAGAAAACCTAAGCAGAGTCATCAGCTTTTCACAGCCCTGATCTTTGCCGTGACTCAGACCAGCACCTTGGCCTGTTTGTACCTTCAGACAAACGCTGTGAACTGCCTGGAGGACTGAAGCCAGCACCAGGAGATGGCCTGTCCCCTCTGTCTCTCAAGCAGCTGAACACAACCCAGTGAATTCACTCAAATATTATCCATTTATTTCCTCCTTTTTCTATTCTGGCAGCTCCACTAGGAAAGAGTTTGGCCTGATTTCTAGAATGTAGTAGGTGCTAAAAGCTCTGCAGATCTCTGCTGAGGTGCTTGGCTTCCTTGAAAATCAGATATTTTGATTTAAGATCCCAAATTACGCATGCATAGGAATCCCTTTGTTCTGCAGGGAAACTCAAGTCCAACTGAATCAAACACGCATTTAAAAGAAATAAGATATAGTTTCTAAGAATCTACAAGAATTATGCCTTCATTTTACCCAGCAGTCTGCCAGGTGGCCCTTGCCCCCTCCCCACACAGCAGAGGATGGAGGCTACAAAAGGCTCACCTTGGCCTCTCCATATAGTACCTTGAGCATCTGCCACCTAATCCACCCCTTCTCTGTAACTGCATTTGGGCAATCTTCCTTCACACAGACTATTAATTTGATCAGCCCCTTCCCTATCAATTCCATACTAATCACCTTCTCTGGATGGTTAATATTCCCCCTTCCCTCCCACCTGGCACAGTCATAGTTCTTCACCACCCCCTTCCCCACAATCCAGATTTTAAGGGTGTCTCTGGGCAAATCCCTCCTGCAAATGGTATAATTGCTCTCACACTCTCTCAGGCTTCAGTTTGAAGCAGATTTCTCCCCCTGTTTTTCTTCTCCTCTTTGTTGGCCCTATTATAGAAGGAGGAAGAGATTAATTAGCCAGACCCCTGTGTCTGAGAGCAATTCAGCCCAACTCATGAGCCCAGTAAAATCCAGGAAAGCCAATGATTGAAACCCAGTCTTGGAACTAATCTTTTTTCCAGTTCATATTATTCTCCCTTTCTGTAATTTAATTTACAACATAATTTCATATTGCTGCTCTAAAGCAGGAGAACTTCTCTCTTTATATGTACATATATTTTTTTATCCTGCCAGGTTGGATTTGTGTCTGATTTTATTTTATTTTGTTAAACAAGAAAGCTGAAGTCACTTTGTTTCCTTGAATAGAGTAGGAAGATAAATCATTACTGGAGATGTGCTGAGGCATCTTTCCAAACTGTAGATCTTAAGAGGGGATGGAAGAAAGTATTTTAATCAGGCATTTTGGCACCTGAGCCTGAATGAGGAATTGGCCTTTGAATGTTTGGAGTATTATATCCATTGAAGTATATTATACCACATTAACGAGTATTGATTTGATTGTTCCTTCTGGAGCGGGGAGAAATATTTACAGGTGTATGAAACTGCTGGAGAGGTCAGAGACCTTTATTACTTTATTAGCTAGTTCTTTTTCTAATGAGATTCTGGTTCACAACTGGGTATCAGAGTGCAGAGCAAAGTATAAATAGACAGTAATAACAGTGACCACAAACCAGGGGCAGGCAATACAAACAAGGGGGTTTGTTACCCCTCCCAAATGGCTTTTCATTCCACTTTCCCAGTCTTTCACAATGTGAATAAGTTTCGCAAGGAAAAGAGCTGTGAAATCAGTTGGTGCCACAGACCAATAGTGAAAAAAAGAACCCACCCCACGCACGCACTTTCCCCCCACCTTCTGCTAACACAGTATGAAACAAGCCTCCAACTAAATGAAATATCCACTTTCATTGTATACAATATCCTCTCTTTGCCTAAAGCTTTGCAGTATCTGTTTACTGTTCAAAATTAAGTCTAATCCTCACCAAAACAAATTGAGAAACTAAAAGAAGAACTTTTTTCTGCATTTATAAAATATGGGGAAGAATTTTTCAAAGCAATCCAGTGGTTTAAAAGAAGTTTTGCCATGTAAGCACTGGCTGTTCAAGTGAGAAGTTTTCTAGGAAGATTTTAGAGAGATCACACCATCCTTTGGCTTGCCCTTCTTCTAGCAGTCCTGGGACTTCCTGTCTTGCCTCAAAATCTCTTTATTGTGTAAAAGTGATTCTTCTAGCAGAGGTCAGTTATGGCATCATGGTGTGTGAGCATCCCTAAGCACGGCTGGTACAAACCAGATAATTCGTGGCTAAAAATTAAAAATTCCTCTTTTCACTTTGATGCATGTAATAATCGTGCCTACTGGTGAAAGCTATTTATAAATGTAATTATAAATACTCTTCTCACAGCCAGCAATGCTGCTTCTTCCATTTTTCAGAGAGAATCACTAAAACTATTTCAAACAAAATCGTTGCAGCTACTACCTGCCTTAGGAAAAAGAACCAAGATCACCTTTGTGTCAGCACTGAAATGTCTGCTTAGTGGACATTTTCATATTATTGAGGTCAACAGTAATTTTTTCCTTTCCTGTGCTCTAGAGGCTTCTTTGATGAGATATCTTCCCTACGAACTAAAAGATTTAAGCATTCAGAATTTTGTCCAGGTTTTCTTTGTAAGCAAATTTATTTACCACTTGCTCACTTACATCCTAACTGCTATAATCCATTCTTGAAATACCAAGAAAAACGTGTTACTGTGACCATCAAAGGAAGAGCAGGTTGTATCTTTAGGGTCTGATCCACATCTCAGTTTTCCCTTTGCTAGCTTTTTGCCTGGCCACAAGAATGCAGCTCTGTTTCTGTGACCATGACACTTCCAACATCTCTACGCAAGAGGTCTACAAGATCAGCTTTCTCACCAGACTTTATTTGATGGACCCTGCCTCGAGTTCTTGCATTTAACTCAAAATGGGAGTTAAATATTGTGCCAAATGGCTTTCATCTCTATTCTACCATCTAGACAATTGATTCATCTCAGGCCAAACCAGCATGACAGGTATATCCATCCATACAAGGACATTTCCCAGGTAGGATGGGCTGCTAAATGAATGCACCAGATTGCAGCTGACACCCATAATGCTGATTTTTCCCTCTCCTTATAATCATAATGGGATCTCAGCAATAGAGATGGATTTGCTAATTTCCATCTCCTCTTACTTTCTCCTTTAATCACTGTCAGGCATAAATTAATTTCTGCTTAAAGAGCTTTCAGGTAGAGATTCTGTCATTGCATAGAGCACTTAAAGGTCGTAAATCAGGGTAATCCCAGAACATTTCCTTTCCAATCTGAGATTTCAGAGCATGTAAATATGAGTCATCCAATCAGTGTCACAGGCCTTTTACTTGGGGTAGGGGAGAGAAGGAAAAAAGTTGAACTCTTAGTTTGGGACTTTCAATAGCAAGGTGAAAACTGCCACTAAGTCACTTGAGTGCTGTTTCTTAAATTCCCTTCTCAGGCCCATATTTATCCCACCTCTGTCAAACAAAGAATCTAAGAGAACAGAATTGTACTTGTGTCCATTGAAAATGGAGAGAGCAGACTGTCCAGCCCTTGTAAGACCTAAATTGCCACCTAGAGGACCCTGTCTTTCTTCACTGCTTGAGGCTGACTGTGCTTCTCAAATAAGGTGGTTTAAAGGTATTTAAATGTAGGCAGGGTATATCTGAACTCCAGCATGCTGTACTAAAGACATAGGCTGGGGGAAAGCAGTAAGCTCTCTTAGCTAAACCAGAAGGAGTAAAATCATTAAGAAAAGATATCATTTTTCTAAAAAAATGCTAGTGAATAAATTATCATTCCTTTTCATTAAAAATTCAGTGGAGATGAAACTGTGTGTGGTGATAATGAGCAAATGTTTATATTTGCAGACAAGTGTAACTGCATAGATGGAAAGTTATTGATTTATCCGCAGCTTTAACACATTTTGTGCAGCTACTTGGATGGATGTCTGTCCAGCTGGCTGCACAACTAGCAGAGTTGTCACGTCCTGAAAAATGGGTGCAACTCATCAAAAACTATTTCCTGAGGAAATTTAAACTATTTTTTACAGTGTCCTACAGAGTTATACTTCTAAGAGAAGCAAATCTAAAGACAACATCTATGTCATTTTCTCCAACTCCTGAGTTTCCAAACAACAGAAAATATAGGGGAAAAAAACCACCACAAACCTTTCCTCAATGCTTCAGTTTGTCTGAAAATTACTTTTCATCAACAAAAACATTGACAGATTAAAAATTGCTTTCCAATTTTGTAGTTTATCCACTTTTTTGAATTCTCACCATAGATAGGTTACTTATTCACTTACACCATCACCAACAGTTACTGGAAGAATCTGGTGCGAACACATAAATGCCTGAGATGATTTATTTCCTCCCCCCGCTCTACACCATCAGGTTGGTACTCCATGTCTCTCTCCTTCAGAAGGCCTGGTTTATCCAGCTCAGCCATCCTTGGCTTTCTACACTCTGGATTTCTAGACCTTCTCTTTCAGTAGACCCTTTTCCTTCTTCTTTCCTGATCCTTTCCTTCTCCATTAGTATCTCTGTCCACCGAGTCTCCATGGTCCAGGCTGCCTTCATCTTGCAGGACACGAGGATGCTCCCTCAACCTCCCAATCCATGCCCGATGGCAATACCTTCTCCTTTCCCCACTAGTCTTGCCTTTAAGTGTTTTCAAACGATGCAGTTTCCAGGCTCCCAGGCAGCCAGTTGG
This sequence comes from Calidris pugnax, assembly GCF_001431845.1. Taxonomy (NCBI): domain Eukaryota; kingdom Metazoa; phylum Chordata; class Aves; order Charadriiformes; family Scolopacidae; genus Calidris; species Calidris pugnax. The sequence goes on from NW_015090763.1 coordinate 1,594,211, forward strand.
CACTATTTCAAATGAGCCACTGAATGGCAAATGCAGAGATACACTGGGATAAAATGAGCTCCTCTTATTGATTTTCCAAACCAATATGGCACTGACGCTGCCTCTTTGTGCCATTTCCCTCCTCTGCCAGGAGGCATTCACACCCCTTCCATCATTTTAATTAGACATTACACCTGACACAAATGCCGAGTTGATTAACCTTAAAGGAGCTGAATAGGTTCTCTGATCGTTAACACGGGGCCCCTGACATACTATAACTCATGCTAACATGTGCTGTTGCACAAACTCACAGCTTCTTCAGCTCACTCTCCAAAGCCACAATGCAATGTAATAACATCTACAGAGAGCTTTTTATGAGACTGTCTCACATAATAATGCTATAAAAGAGAGATTTAAAAGATGGATTGCCCTGGACTCCACAGACTTCACTTTTTAATGTTTACATAAATGCACCTTTTCTAGGGTGTTTGCAGATAACAGGCCTTCCCAAGTCATGGAAGCCAAGGCAACCATCAGCTTCCCCTTCCCCCAGAAGTGGCTCTCAGCAGGAAGCAGAGTGCTCTGGTGGGATCCTTCTGCCACTTGCCCAACTCCACCTTTGCTCAGATGAGGAGCAGGAGACACAAAGCGACGTGCAAAGAGTCATTTGCTGCCACCACAGCCCTCCCGCGAATTCCTCATTTGTAGGCAAAGTCTCTGGTGTGAACAGAATCCATCCAGCCTTAATATGCCTTTGTTATATGACACTAAAGACAAAGGCAGAATCGTTAAGTTGTGATATGTTTAAGTGTTGCCAGAGGAACTGTTTTCCTGCTCAGATGTGACTCCCTGCTCTGTTTTACCCACAACTGGGATAAGCCTAAATTGGCCACTGGCTGACATAGCCCAAGTACAACTGAATCATTGCAACCTAGGCAAGAGAAACCATTATTTGCACTAATTTCATTCTATTCCAGACAGCCTCGGAGAAGGAAAGTAGCCCAAGCTGCACTAGTGCCAGCCTTCCTGGTTCAGCTATGCCATTTGGTGGCATATGAAGGCTGAGTCTTAGCTATGGGTGTGACATTATCCAGGCTTTCCCTGTCCTCATGTCAGTCAAATAATATTCCACTTCTGGAAGCAGCAAGAGGAGAGCTGATCCTTCTTTGAAGGCAACAGAAAGAGGAGGGATAAGAGGTTGTGAATGTATCTACCTATCTGTGGTGGAGGCAGGAATAAAAAAAAAAATATTCAAAAATAGTGATTTGGTGTGGCTTAATTGATCTGGGATGAGGAGATACTCCTCACTCAGCAAGCAGAGCTCCACTGAGATTGAGAAATTGTTGGAGGAGATGTATGAATTCTGACGAGATCCCCTGTTAGCTAATTGGCAGCACTGATTTTGCTGTGCCTTCCTCTTTCACTTGCTGATTTATCTTTGCCCTGCATTAAAAGCTGTCAAACCTGAAAACAAGACAATGTTTTTTGATTAGGCTGCTCCCCTGACAATAAACCAGGTCTGGGAGAATTCCCACCTTCAGCAAACCAGAAAGGTGTGCAATCCTATTAGGATACAGCTAAGGAACATCAGGAAATCATTAGGAAAGGAACTTTCTGGATTGCTTGAAGATGTCCACAACACCAGGTCAATGTTGCCTTAAGCATCATCTTAAATCCAGAGTTCCCCACCATCCCTACAGCTCATGCAGGCTCAGTTAGGGAGAGCTCTGGAGCTTCATGGAAGAGCTCGCTGTCTCTGCTGAGTAGAGCAGAATCTCATGCTTAAGCCCAGCCCTATCTTCACATCCTGCACACATACAAGAGAGAGTAGTCCCAAAGCAGCAAGGACTTCGTGTTACTCTTTTGTGGTCTGTTTATCTGCATTTTGGAAATAGAATGGCTTTGTTCATGCTTTTCTAAAAACAATCCAAACTCAGACATTAGCAGGCAAGACAGGCTTCTGCTGGGAAGCCTGAGATGTATAAGAATGAAGCAGAGCTGATACATCAACATCTCCTCACTGTTACTCCACATGCTCTCCCTGGCATCAAAGCTGTCTTGCTAGACCTTTTTGCCCAGGACTCTGCCCACTAAGCAGGGGGGGAAAAGGACAGAAGATGACAGTCTTCTGCTGATTTCACATCACTGGCTTCTGCAAGGTTTGTTCAGTTCCACCTCCTAGGCAAGGAAGCAATGAATCATACTTTTCAAATTTTAAAAAGCCTGCTGCCACCTTGTACAGCAGCCCAGCAGGACAGAGGGAGAGGGGACCCACAGCTGGCTGCTCAGCAGCTTTCCTTTGCATTCCTTCCCTGCACCAGCCAGGCAGATGTCTTGCCAGGCTGAAGAAGCACAAGTGGAAAACAGTGAACACAAACACATCTGCAGTGGTGTCAGACACAGGAAGATGTTGGTGGGATAAGATGACAATATTGCTTAACCCTCTTCCCACTAAGAGTAATGGAGCTACATTCTCCAGGCATCAGTAGAGAAGGATAAAGAAAAATTGCCATGGAGTCTAGGGGGTAGTTCAGGCTGGTAGATACCAGCTGCAGTTCTACATATCAGGCCTTGGACTGCACCCACCTGCCTCACCACTGAGCTATAAGCACATGGAGAACTTGAGGGACAGGCATGAGTGTGTCAAAATGCTGGTGTTACACAGGGGCAGTGAGACAGACCTGTTAGAGGCATATAGAAAAATTGCCCTGCAGTCTAGGGGGTAGCTCAGGCTGGTAGATACCAGCCATAGTTCTACAGATCAGGCCTTGGACTGCACCCACCTGCCTCATCACCGAGCTATGAGCACATGGAGAACTTGAGGGACAGGCATGAGTGTGTCAAAATGCTGGTGTTGCACAGGGGCAGTGAGACAGACCTGTGACACATGGGGATGGGAGGGGTTGAGAAATAACCAGTCATAGAATTTCACCACTGAGCTATAAGCACATGGAGAACTTGAGGGACAGGCATGAGTGTGTCAAAATGCTGGTGTTGCACAGGGGCAGTGAGACAGACCTGTGACACATGGGGATGGGAGGGGTTGAGAAATAACCAGTCATAGAATTTTCTTGCATTTGCATGAGTTTGCACCACAGGAGAACAGCCAAACTCTCACCAGGAACCCCTTGTCCTGAAGGGCTCCTGATTATGCCTTTTCTGGCGAGAAGGAAAGCATGACCACACATCTTTGGTGCAGGCCAGGTAGTTTCCTTCATGGAGAACAGCTCCATCTTTCTGTTCTCTCCTCCTCTCAGCCAGCCTGCTGCAGGAAGCCTCCTTCTTTCCCCAATTTGCATAAGTGATGATGCAGCCATCCTAATTATCAAGGGAATCCGCTGCTCCCCGCTTCCAGCGCCTCCCCCCTAGCTGCTGCTCTTTCCCTGCTACGGGTTTTGCTGGCAGATGGAACTGGAGCCTCCTCAGCCCACTGGCTCTTCCTTGAAGAAGAAGAAAGTGACAGCCCTGCAGGCAGCCCAAAGCGGCCGAACCGCGGCAGCGTGACTAATGCGGCAGCCGGTAGCATCCCAAGGGCCAGGACCCAGGTTGTGCTCACACAGCCAGCCTTGCTGGGGGGAAAAAGGGTGCCGAGTATGGCCCAGGGGGGTTACATTATTACCCTCATATGGAGCAAGTACGTCCCCCACACGCTGCTGAGCTCTGCCAGCTGTCCCTTCGGTCCCTCCTTTCGTACTGCGGTCTAAGGTTCAGGGGAAGTAAGCTCTGAAGCATCCAGTTGGGGGGTAACCAGACAGCAAGGATATTAGCAAGCTCATACATATGGAAGGATGACCTTACCAGCTCCACTCAGTGTTCGTTCTGCAAATCAGATATGATCTGCAATCAGCCATGGCCATGCTTTTCTCCATTTCACCCTCAAGTCCTGTCCTTACAGCACTGCTTACATATGTTTTTATCTTTTTTTTTTATTATTATTATTTCCGTGTCCTACTTCTATCCCCATAACCCATTACTTCAGCAAATTAGCAGTTACCTGCAATGCCTTTTCTGCCAGATATCTCTTGCTTTGTTTGCATTAGGATTGGGTCGTTCATACAGAGAAAGATGTATTTCCTAGTGTTATTTGTCTGCCTGTAACAAGGCTGCTAGCAAGTCCATACAATAACAACTGCAGCCATAGCAAGGCCTGTTTAGCACAGTCCGGTCTGTACATAGCTTGGGTTTTTTATGTACATAGCATCAGATGGTCTACCCATGTGATCATCTTTTTCTGTATGCCTGGAAATGCTCCAAAGAACTGATGAACCAATTGGGATTATAGACAAGAGTGAGTTTAGTTATAGTCCCTGGGGGAAAATAAGGCCTGTGTGGAAGGAAGTAGGACAGGGGAGATGAAAATAGTCTATCAGGAAAGCAAGCCAAAAACCTGCCAGAATACCAAGCAAAATACAAGACAGCCTTCTCCCTTACTTCCAACCCCATGGGCTCCAGCATCCCACAAGCCATCAGCTGAGCTGTCAGTACACAGTCAGCAATTCTAGGACATCCATTTCAAGACCCAGAGCTGTAAAGCACGAAATCCAAATTTGGGGGTGTAGAACAGAATGGGGGAGGACAGCAACCATGTCCCTTTCAGATAGTGCAAGGATAGACTAAGCACCTCCTCCTCTGTCCCAGCTGAGACTTTCCCACATTGGACTCCTAGTTCTGCTCTGAACGGACACCAGCAGAGGAAATCAACCACCCCCTCTCACAGCAACTTTCTGCAAATGAACTTTCCTGAGCATAGATCCAGGGCTGAACTGAACCTAGTTAATGTTTCAAGGCTTAAGAGAGCTTACACCTCATTTGTATTTAGATATCCGGCTCCAGGATCTGTGCTCAGAGATCACCCTCTGTTCTACCTTCTTGTTGCATCCGTTTTGTCATTTTCTACTTGCTCACTTCCTTCTCCCAGCTAGTATCTCAGTTGGATCTGACATGCTCCATCTGCAAATATCCCGATCCAGCCTCTCCAGAGCGGACACATAAACATTCACAGCTCTAGCCAGGGAAAAGGTAAAATACCTCCTGCAGAACAATTCCACAAGAGTCTTTTACCAGGCCCTTGTGCCACAAACACTAGCCAGATGGCCTCACCACACGGTGTCCCACCACGTTTTGTAAGTAGCAAAGGTGCCAATTATATCCTCCTTCCCTGCTCTGAAATCCTCACTCTCCCTACAACACATACACTTTCAGTTGTCCTGCTTTCCATGTTCCAGGTTGGCAATTAGAATCTGCAACCTCTGAGCTTCTCTATAAACTGATGAGCTGCTAAAAATACAGCCCCTACAGGCAGCCATTCAACTTCTATTTCTGTATTTTTTATTATTTATTTTTTTACTTTTACTTTTTTTTTTTTAACCAATTTGAGATGAACAAAGCACTTCAACAAAGGGAAGGAGAAAATGCTGTGATTGTGAAGATGGATTGCTGCCATTTACTTTGTTCATTTTAATTATACAAAGTCATCACTTAGTGGGGAGCCTCAGGATAAGAAAAGAGAGCACAAAGAAGTTACCCTATCCCACCTCTTTATTTTGCTATGCTCCATTTTAAAGCTTACTCTGACATCCTGAGCAACAATACCTGAACTAGCACTTCCATACTCTTAAATCCTTGTACGTTTTATAGGTTACTCACCTGTTGTGTCTTCAACCTCAAAAGTCCCAAGTCCTCCTTGTAAAATTGTAGTAGACCAGCAGGAACAAGCAGGCTCTTCACTCATCCCAAAGCTGCACCAACATCACTCCCTAATACCCCTGCAAGGGGCATGGATAGCTTTTTTTATAAACTCCTCCTTAACCAATCATCTCCCATCACCTCCTAAATTGGCTCCAGCTGGGAGCTGAGGTTGGAAGCAATTAAGAAGCTTCAGGACAATTAAGTTCAAGGCAGAAAAGTATAAGTTGGTGTCTGGGTAAGGGCAGGAACCAGGACTGCCTCCCTTTTGGCTTTGTTATTAACTCCCTCTGCCACCTGGAGCAAATAATATTCCCTTTACTGACTCCCTGTTGGCAGACTAATAATCAGTTAATTCCTCTGAAGTACTATGTGTTTTCAGCCTGACATCCATCCCTTGGCATTAGCCAGGTGGTTTGGAGGAAGCTATTGAACTGAAGCATCGGAACCCACAAGCTGGAGTGTCCAAGGAGGCTGCTGCCCAGTTGCCTGCTCATCCCCTTGGCCAGGAGTGGTGTGGTCACCTCTCAACCACTGCAGGTGTCAGCCTGACAGACACTGGTTTTCCCCCAGTGGCACTTCTGATGCTCTTTGGGTCTTTCTTGCTTCTCTGAACCACTCAGCCTTAGTTCAGAGGATCTAGGCAGCTCCTTGTGTCCCATCAGAGCGACTGTGCAGACAGTAATTGCTTCTGGTGGGATTGTTTCTGATGCCAGCATTCCCAAATCTGTGAGCTCTCTTTTGCCCTCACATGGTTGCAGCAAACTGTCTGGTTTGGGGAGACTGAGGGGAATTCAGCTCTTTTTCCCTTTTAGCCCTGCTGTTCCTCAGGAATGACCCCAGCTCCTCAATACAAAATGTCACCATTCCTCAAATAAATTCTCTCGCTTGTGGCTCCCACAGCTGCCCAAATATTTCTGGTGGGCTGGAACACCTTCATCATCTTCTCCTTCCTAAGGGTTTGGACTTTCCTCAACGGTCTGGTTTGATTTCATCCTTGCAGATCCCCTCAATTTTCACTCCAGGGCTATTTGTAAACACTTACTGGCCATTGCTGTGAGTTTGCAGCTATTTTATTGAGTGGTTTTGGTTTTCACTCAGGGATTTCTCTGCCCATTTTCTGAGTATTTGAGGCTCTGCGTTTAGATACTCTCTCCTCTCACACCAATTGGCACCTTGTTCTTTGTTTGACATAGATTTTCTCCCTTGTAGTTTTATCTTCAGTAAGCTGTTGCCTTTCTTGTTTAACTAGAGGGCTTACAGGCATTAACCATGTGTCCTTTGCTTCTAAGGCCTGTGGGTTGCATTTCCATTTGCTCTGCTGCTTCTGGCATCAGTATTAGCTTTTTCACAGCCAGGATCAGGTCCTTACACTGACTCTTCATATCCCTTTCTAATATTTTATATATACTCTCCACATTTTCTGTAATTAGTAACATTTTCTAACCTTCAATATTTGCAGGCTTCAATTTTTAATTCTACATTTGTTCCCACACTCCCTTATTACCCCTTTTCTTCTTGGATTGTGCTCGATAGATAAGACTTTCACAGACAACATGCTGCTACTGTTGTGCTTGTTTCTGTTTGCCTTCAAATATTTACAGCATTTCTTCCAAGGTTTCTTTCCATTCCTCCTCAATCTCACTTGGTAAAGATTTTGCATTGACCTTCATGAATAAAGTTCTGTGTTTTTAAAATCATTCCACTCATTTTCCCCTTTTTTTTTCAAGCACAGGTAGAATTAGATTTGAATAGGAGGCAGAATTTCTATTTCTAAGAGAGCTCTTGTAATTTTGTTTCAAAGAAAATCTGATTCCTGAAGATATGCCAAATTTTTGAAACTCTTCACGAAATTGCTTCACTAGAGCAAATTTTTTAAACAATCAAAGTGATTTGTTTGGAAAACATTGAAAGTAAATTCACCTTGGAGGTGGATTAAAACATTAAAATTGTCACTAGCATTAAAGTTGATCCACTTGGTTATTAAAAATAGTACCAAGAGTGATAGAGCTGTAAATTTTGAAGTAAAGCTGTTAAGAATGAAGTTTGCAGAAAAGAGGTGAATGTGACAGGATCCAGAAATATGTGTCAATCCCTTCTTCACAGCCCCGAGGCTTTTTCTCTGCCTTGCTCTCCAACATCTTTCCTCATTCCTTTGTCTTGTCCTTTGCATGGTGTTAGCTCTTGTGAAGGTCTAACACAACTGCAGCACTGCTGGCAGCCAGGCCACCTCCACTATCTGAAGACATCCTATCTGCAGAGATGTCTCCACTTTTCATCTGAATGACTCCTCTGAACCTCTCCTGATCCGAAGTGATCAGGTTCTAGGGAGCAGTGGAAAGAAATTAACTTGTGTAAAAGGAGATGGAAAGGTGTTTTTTTCCATGGAGCGGGTCAATCTGGTGAAAACAAGGTTGCCCCACTTTGAGAGCCCAGAACAGTGTCACGGCATTCACTTTGGGTCCTGCAACACTACCTTTGAAATTACTTGCTGAAAAGAAGTCTCTTTGGCTAACATAGATCAGATAAGATACTTTACCTAAAAAAACAATCCCAAAACATAACAGTTGTAGAGCTGGAAGGCTCTCCTTCACACAGCTTTCTGTGGCAAGCAACCAAAAATGACTGAAAGGAGGTGTTAAGGACCATTCATACAGATACTCTGTATGATGGACCACAGACAAGCACATATAACCCAGATTTCAAAAAACAAGTGACTGTATGTTCAATAACTCCACACACACACACAAATTTATGTCTCAACATGCTCCTCTGTACTTCAAAATCATCAGCTTAATTGTTTACAACAGCTTGTTATTCTGGTGGTCCTTCAAGTCACTGCCCAGCCAGCAGAAAGAACAAGTTACAGGTTACAAGTGTCAGGAGAGAATGGCAGAGAGAGCCTGGTCAGCTGCAGGAGACATCGCTTTGATGCTCAGCCTTGCCTGTGGGAGCCTGAGCACATTTTGGGAGGCTGTTGTTAGCTCTTCGTGCCTCAGTTTCTCTACCTGCAATAAAGAGAATACCACTGACCTCCAATGTAAACTGGTTTGAGAATGCTGTTTCCCAGGGCTGTCTCCTGGCATCTTCTGAGGCTACGTACAATTTGGGATTAGGTCTTTCCCCTACCATTTCTTCGAGTTAGCAGCAGCATTTTGTGTTGTTTCTTATTACTCAGAGCTATTATTAACACCATTCTGGAGACCTGAAGTGTGTGTACATGTGCGTCTGATAATTAGACTAAAAATTCTACTAGCCCTGACACAGCTCTTGCAGAAAACATCAGGAGTAAAGTCAGTGCCCAGAAGTTTTTTGGGACTGAATAAACACACCTGAGATCAGAATAAGAAAAGGTCAGACCGGATTTTTTGCTGCAGAGAAGGTGAGCAGGGAGAGGTGGGAGTGAGGAGCACGGCATGAAAGGACTCAGCCTTCTTCCCTACGTGGCTGTTGGGCTCTGCTGGGAAATCAACCCTGAAAGGAGTCACACATACTCCATGACTCCCAAAACCACGCCAGACTGTGAGCAATCCTGACAGGTCTAGCTCTGCTTCGTTGACCTCTCCAATTTGGGGGCAGGTGGTCAAGCCTTGTATGTTTGAGGCAGGGGACTCAGAGCAGGCTCTGTACCTCTTTTTTCGCAGTGCATCCCTCTTGCCTCCCCGTGTCTCACACGTGTCCATTCACAGATCTGCAGAACAAGCACCTGCAGGGTCAGAGGGGGAGTAAGAGAGAGGGACTGGGCTGCTGGAAGGGAGCCAGCCTCACCTAAGGACCCTTCTGCATCCCTCTTCTTGCATCCTACCCCCATGCACTCTATCCATGCAGGTCCAAGCATGGGAGATGAGGAACAGGTCTTAAAAAAGGAATAGTTTGGGAGGAAAAAAATGGAAAGTGATTATGGGGATTCCCCTTTTTCCTGCAGCCACCCATCAAAGCAATGTGGGTCTCACGTGAAATGGGAAGAAGAGAGATGCCATATGGATGGCTGAACGCTCCCCTCTTCCTACCACACATCACAGCTGCAGCACCACACGACCAGCCAGGAGCTTGCAGGCCAGGATCCTTGAAAGGGAGGTTCTGCGGAGGAAAATGACATCTCTAAGTGAAGAGCAGCACTTCATTGCTTTTCAGTCCTTCTGCTGATGCCAGTTCACAGCCTGCAGCGGACTCCAGAATACACCTAAAAATAAAACAACACCTGGGCCCTCTGCTGCTGGAGAGAACAGCCACAGTTTGCAATCAGCAGCGTTTGTGAAAAGGCTCTGAGCACGAGAGAGCAGGCAGAGGGTCAGCCCCAGGCCCCCTGGTTCTGACACTGATTGCAAACACGGGCGATATCTCCTACGGAGCACGTTTCCCAGCTGCTCGAGTCCCCACATTGTCATTCCGGTGCAGATCTTTGCTTCCATCGTAATCACACGCAGGCAGAGATGAGGAAAGTAATTCTAATGCACTGAGCCCACCAGCATGGAAAACATGCCTGGAAAAATGAGGTCTTTTCTTAACGGGAAGGGCAAATTCGGTATCTTCTGGGTGTAGCTTCTGTGAGAGTGGTGTAATATGAAAAGCAGAACGATGGCAGGCTCTACACTGACACGCAGCAGGATGGGACACATCCCTAACCTCCAGGGAGAGGGGGGTGACTGGTACATGTGCTCCGTGTTTGATTGATACCTTTGACAAGTGACTCCCAAACCCGGGGTCACGACGCTCATGGTTGCTGTAAGGCTGCATGACAGGAGGACTTTCTGTGTTGTCACGATCTATTTGGCACATGTCATGACTCAGAGGCTGGAAGCAGGTTGAAAACTACTCCTTCAGCAAAAACATCAGCATTAGCAAGGACTTAGTGTTTGTGGGGATGAGTGACAGAGAAAGGACGATCGGGGAGATGACTTCTTTACACCAAACCACCTCTTCATGGCAGTAGAGGTGAGCATAATATTCTCAAAACAAAGAAAACACACAGATAGGAAACAAATACTATCCATCAACCACAGGTTGGCCCAGCTGGGACACCAGATGCAAGACCTGTGTCACAGTTGCATAAAAGTGACTGTGGTGCTGGTGCCAAGCAAGCTGGTTGCATTGGGATGGTATAAAGGAGTTACATCTTCCACATGAACTTTCAGTGTGTTATCTATCCATGAATCATGTACAGAACAGCACCATGTCTCAGATGGGTTTGAGAGACATTTTGTTTCTAAAACAATTTTGGTGAGAACTTTAGAAAAAAGTAAAAAAAAAAGTGACAGATCTATCTGAAGTCAATAGGAATTTTTTTTCCACCACCAGTGAAGCTATGCGTATGCTGAAGCACAACAAATGGTGCCCATAAAATTTATACTGGGGAAATCAATATCTTGGAACCCAAGACTCAACCAAGAAATGATATTCCAAGGTTGATCAGCTACCCAGAAACTGCTAGGTAGAGAGCCTGTTTGAGGCTATATTTTCACAAGAGAGTGCGAAATCAGATTTCTGAGACCTCTGAGATATTGTTTGCAAAAATGTCCATGTGAAAGGGAATAGAATATTTTGTCTCAAAAGATCACAGGATAATGGTAAGAAGAGAAGCAAAAAGGTTGTCTGATCTGCTACGGCAATTCTGATAAAAAATTCACTACTGGGTGATTCAGGAGAAGGTTTAACATACCTGCTCATCAGCTCAGATCTAACACATTTAATTGTGCATTTCTTCCCATGGGAGGTCATTTTTGCCTAACCCTGTCTGATAATTAGATTATGTCGTAGAGATTTAGTCATTATAAATTTCAACCTGTATCATGTTTTGTCTGGACATAGCTCTCAATGAGGTTGCAAACTCTTTGATTTCTCCTAAATTATTCATTTCAGGAATATCCTATGACAATAAATTCCACAGGTTCAGTTCATCACATACATAGAAGGTTTTCCCGTGCTGCCTATGCTTTCTATGTTTTGTCACCCTCATTTCCTTCTATGATATGATAGAGTGCCAGGTCTTTTGGGCCAGATTTCTCAAAAGCAGAATATTTTTATGGGCTAAGATGATCACATTCATTGTGGTACCACACGTCATTATGGGCTTCTGTTTGCTGAGCAAACATCCCAGGGAGAAGACTCCAGGGAGCTCATTCTCTGTATATACTGGGTGGTAAATGTATTGTTCATCTTCACTCAGAAATGGGTGACAAAAATAAGTGGAGAAGCTCAAATACAAGGTAGTATATGATGGCACTATGGAAACCAGGGTGAAAGGATGGATCTCATGTGCTCAGGTACAGCGCGAAACCTGTCAGTCACACATGGGTTTACAAGGCAGTGTTTAACTTAATTTCAGTTAATATGCAGCAATGTTTCTATTAACAAGCTGTCAAAGGAGCATGGGAACAGTCAGGAGGGAGAAAAAGGAGGAAGATGCTGGAAGGAAGCGTGAGGACAAGTCAACAGTGAACTCTGGACTAAACTCCCTTCCCTTGCACTCCCAGAGCAACCTGCACACCCGTGGGCTCAGAAACACACAAGCACATCCCACCTACATACGCTGGCTGGCAGGTAATTCCAGCCCATGGAGATCCCCCAGTTAGATGGCATCCCAATGCATCTCAGAGGAAAGATGGGAACAGCGGATGCTGCAACCCTGTGGCTACAGAGAGAAATGACTCCTTGCCACAAAGCATGGAAAAGCTTGGGAAGTTGTTGAAAACACATGAAGGGAATCCCACAATGACCCCCAGCAGCTGCCTCTGAGAAAAGCCTATTCTTCAGATCTGCTCGGGCTGGTTCCATCTTCCACATACCCCTCACCTGACCCCCTTCCAGAAGCACTGCATCCCCATAGCAGCTTTCATTCTATTTGTCTCTATCTCAGTCTCTCCCTTGCCCACGCTTCAGGCTCAAACTTATCATCTGAGCTCTGGCTTTCCCTCCACCTTCCCTGGCAAGTGCCTCTGGATCCCAGCCATGCCACACCATCCTCTCTGCTTCCCAGAGACCTCTCCCAGCATTAACACTGCAGATTCAGCTGACATCCCTACTGCCCCTGGACTTTCAAAGTAAATCCAGTCTCTATTCCCCGACTTTGTCCCTATCAAATCCCTGCTCTGGAACAGACAGTGACTGCTTTCACCATTAGCTACCTCGCTGCTACACGCTCTCCTCTTCTCTTCATTTCCTCCTCCCCTCAGGATATTGATGCTGGCTGTAGTTTCCCATTAAACCAGCCACTCTTGTAGAAAGGGGAGCTGACATGATTAATGCCATTCGGTGGGGAAGGCAGTGAGTGCAGCCAGAGAACGAGGAGACAGGCACATTCCCATCAGTGAGTCATTAGCATTTGCCCCAAAGAGGCAGCAGGCGCAGGATGGACACAATTTTTCCAAGGCTGCAATGCGCTGGATGCAAACTTTATAGGTCCAAGAGGGAAGAGAAGTTTCCTTCACTCTGATTTTTTAATTTAACCTGTACCCAGATTGTGCTGTCTTGCACCCAGGTACAAAGGACAAATTGTCCTGTCCTGGTGCCAGTGTGGAATACACAACTCAAGCTTCAGATTGATCTCAACGGAAGTCAGATCTATTTCCAAGCTTTTGAATTTTTAGCAGCTGTATGTTTTCTCTCTCTTCGTGCTCTTATCTCTTTCTCTCTCACCTTGCTTTTCTCAGCCATTTCCAGAAGGTTCCCTGTGAGTAGCCCGTTCCCTGTGATTTTCTTCACTAACCCAGAAAATCCCAAGAGGGGGCATCACCGTCTGTCAACCCTGCACTACCATCATCTGCGAGGCTCAGGAGAAAGGGAAGGGATGGTAGCCCCCAGCAAACACTCAGCTGAGTAAAGCTCCCCTTAGACTCAATGGAGAGGAAAAAAGATCTCTCCACATGATTATTAAAAGCAGGAATTTGGCTTATGTGAACTGGAGGAGTCCATTTCCCTTCACTGACTAGCAGAGGAGGCTACGGTGATTAGCTTTTGGCCTTTGCAAACTTCCAAACTGCCATCACAATGTGATCAAGATCCTACATCTTCCTATAATAGTTTGCTCTAATCACCCTCACTATTTAAATAAGCAAATCAATGAATAAGTAACTAAAAAAAGGAAATCACCTAGTTTTTAAAATGAATTTGTGGCTTTCAGCTTCCAGCCATTGATTGTCCTTATCCCTTTTCCAGATTGAAAAGTCTTTCACTATCTAGTACCTCTTCCTCGTGTAGGTCCCTGTAAAGGACTTCAGTAGTTTCCAAGTCACTTTTCCTTCCACAGCTGGTGGATTTATAATACTTTACAAATCATTCCTGAAAAATATTGAAAAACGGCAGTTCTAGTTCTGATCTCTGTGTACACCCTTAGAAATAGTCTTTTTGGGGTTTTCTCTTGTTGTTGGTTTGTTTCTTCTTCCAGGTTAGCCAATGTCTTTAAGACCAGCAGTTATCCAGTGTCAGATGTGTAAGCGCTCTTAATCTATAATGAAATTAGCACCATAAAGTGCCAGGGGGCTGGGAATTACTTAAACAAGAGTCAATCCATTATGTTCATCCACACTTTTATCAAATAAAACTGCAGTCTCAAAGAATAAAACTAATTCTGTTTGAAAAGGTCTTTTTTCTACAAAATCATGTTGATGAACCTTGATTTTCTTTCTACCCTTTGATTCTTTATCAATTGGCATCAGTTTAAGTGATTCCATTATATTGCCTAAGACTGATACCGTGCTACCTATTACGTAGTGAAAACCTTATGGTCTTTTTTTAAAATGTTATTATATAATATTCATACAATTACTTACCATGCTGTAAGGTTTATTAGAAGCCAAAGTCAGCAGACCAAAAGGAAGTTCACCTAATTCTTCAAAGTTTTCCATTTCCTATCTTGAATTTTCATAAGTAATTCTAATATATGGCTATGGATTTCCCATTGCTCTCTTCTTTTGTAACAGATCAAGGCTTGGCTTCCAGCCAAAGTTGTCTTCTTATTACATGTGAAATTGTGGTGTTTTGGGTTCTGGCTATCTAATAAACTCCTCTTACAGAATCCCCAATTTGCAATCAGCATTTTCCCTGCCCACAGTTTCTCTTCTAATCAATTTTGCTTGTAATTTTTCTCAACTTTTGAAAATTAATGCTTTTGAGACAGTAAATGTACTTATTACTAGTTACAATCCTCTGTTTGCCCATATTGAATTTCTCAACTATGCAAACATCTGGTAAGTAAAGAATAGAGAAAATTGTCCAGAAAGTTCTTACAACACTTTAACCAAAAAGGAAAAAAAAAAGAAGAAAAAAGAAGGGGGGCGGGGGGAAGAGAGGCAAAGAAGCAATTCCTTAGTAAAGGGATTTTGGAATTAGAATGGAAGAGAATCTGAATTTGAGGCAATAATTTCATGCCTTTGGAAGAAAAGAAGAAAAGAAAGACAGACATCACACTGGCACAGCTCACTTCCATGACAAATATGATGACTCTTCCCTCAGCTCATGCTAGTGCTTTGGCTTCAATGCTGTGTGTGAGTTTTGGGTATCACCTTACAAAAACTGTAGTCACAGAATCATCCAGGTCTAAAGGGACCTTGGAACCTCATTCAGTCCATCCTCCGGCTCACAGCAAAGTGAATATTGAATTCAGACCAGGCCGCTGAGTTCAGACCTGCTGTTTTCCCCAGTCAGGTCTGGTAAACATCTAAGAACAGAGATTCATGGATGGATGGAGGAGAGTTTAATGGTAGTGTTGGAGTCTAGAAGTCAGTCAAGGCTGTGAGAAGTAGGTTGGTTAACCCACAGAGCAGAAGGCAGAGGGAAGATGTCACTGCGTTGGGAATGGCACGTAGAGTAGGTCCTGCCTTGGGGCACAGACACAGACCAAGGAGCCTCTCAAGGTCCCTGCAAATTCCTTTTCCTGTGACTCAATGAACGCTGCTTAAACAACTATCAGATTCCAGCCTAGTGGGCAATTTATCTTTATTCTACGTAATAGTTCCTTCTGCAGAAGAGTTACAAGAAGTGTCACACATGGCAGAAGCTGTTGGAAAATTGCATTTTTTAGTTATTCTAACATTTTCATAAAGATTTCAGGAGATAGGCTGCACACAGGAAGAGCTCTTGTCCCTCTTCCCCTGCCCATTAACACAACTTAGGCTGCGTGTGAACAGTGCTCATGAAGAAACCCCTTCTGCTCTACGTACCATAACTGAGGTTTGCTGAAGATCACTCCCATGCTTCTTCTGGGCTCAATTACTATCTGAGGCAGCAGTAATATTCCTCCACCTAAATGTATGCACCAATTTTGCTCCCTTAGTTAAAAGCTAGTCTGTCATGGTTCCCTTTGTAGGCAATGGAGAGAAACATTGATCTTGCCACAGCCTATGCAAGGTTCTAGGGGAGACTAATTGTTTTAATTAGACTTTTTATTAGTATCTGAAGTTAGGCAGCTTGAGTATTTCTCCCTTGATCTAAGTGCATGCCAGAAGCCTGATTTGTGTGTTATCAAATACACTGAAGCCTGTATCTTTTCAGTTCCACCTCCCCCACTTTTACCTATAGCTTTTGCTCTACCTTATGTGATTCAGACACTGGATTTCAGGTAAGCCAGTTACAAAAATTCTCTTTTCTCACTGAACTTTTGCTTCTTGTTTGTTAGCCAGTATTGAGATCCAGATAATTGATGAATGAATTTTTGATAGTTAGACCAGACTGAAACATTTGCACTGTGCAATCCACGTGAGCATTTCCCACCTAATTTGAGTTGGAGCACTGGCTCTGGTCTCTTCTCTCTTGCTTTCCCTTTCAACTCCTCCACTTTCTTCTTCCTTTATGCACACTCTGAGTTGACATTCGGTCTACTTTGGTATGAAGCTGAAGTTCCCTTGGCTGTGAAGAATGAAACTCAGTGACCATTCAGTGTGTTCCTCCTTTCTTATGCAAATTACCTTCCTATGGATCAGGAAGTGGCCTGACAGATACACAAATCAGACACATAGATGAAAAGAGATCGTTATCAGATCTATGCTCCTGACTTAGATAAATAAGCATTGGACATGATTCTCCACTCATTAAAGTGTCTTCCTCAGGAGATGGCTGACAGTTCATTAAATAAGATGAAATGTTATTATTTAAACTCAAGACTGCTCAGACTGGGTGGAAACTTAGTCTACTGTATTCATAATTTCCTGCATTGACAAGCAAGTTCTTGAAAATATTCCTCTGAAGTGACTGACCCAAATAGGAATTAAGATCCTGCTGTAACTGCTAACTAACAGGGTAAGTCCTGTCATTTAATAGTAGAGTTCTGTGCTTGGGGACTGGATTTCAAGTGTTTATCCTCTCCTACCAAAGATGACTGGTACTACAGCTCCCAGCTCAACTTGTGCAGAGAACTCCCCACCCAGTGTGTTCTCACTAAGCCAAGCTAGACCCAAGTCCCATGCTCCACACACGTGGCTTTCTATTTTCTCCATCCAAAAGATCATGTTTTTGAGGCACTTTGCCCATTCCTCCCACACCTGCTCGCAGTGTGAGCTGCTCTACAGCCTGGCCACAAAGCAGGACTCAACAGTGACCAGTAATCCCACAAGCTGACAATCCAAAATGGACATCCCTATTTACATCGCTTTATTTTATACCCCAAATTCAGCATTTTAACTTCCTCTCTGAAGAGGCCCTGTATCTGATACAGGGTCATTCATCTTCAGGACAAGCATCTATTGATCAGGTGTTATTCAATTTACAATAGGAATGTAATACAACCTGAACTCAATGGGCTCAAGAGGGAATTCAGTGTGAGACCAAGGAAAGCACCTTCTATAAACTCTTCAGTGCAAGCAGAAAGTGCTGTAGCTTTACAGCAGAAACCCCAGCCTTGAGCACAGGGACAATGTAAGAGCAACAGAACCATTGCCAGAAAATGACCCCTCTATACCATCCCCACCTGTGGGGAGGCATGAACATTTCTGACCATGTTTTGACAGTAAAACAGGAGGAATTTATGCCCAAGAAACTTTACAGAGAGAGTCCATTAATGCCTCCTAAACCCTCTGTAATATGCAAGGGTTATACTTTTTTTTCACCCCCTGAACACAAAGAGCAAATATCTACTTTCATGAAGAGTGACCTTTACATTGCACCAGGAGAATGAAAGAACAAGGCAAGAATAGAGGCAGATCTTTGTGAAAGGGGATCCACACAATGCGTGCATTGACTCTCAAGGTTGGTGTTGGACTGAGCCCAGAGAGGGTACTTGTCTCTGCAGACAGCAGAGCTCTTCAGAAAAGGTGCACTGCCTTGAAAACAGAGGTGCACTGACAACATGGTTCAGTGACAGCAGAAGAGCTGCCTGGGTACTTTTCAATAACCCTATTATTCTTTGGAAAAGTCCATTTCTTTGAAATCAGAACAGTTTGCAGGAAAAGGTCTGTTTTCATAAATCCTCTTTTTTTTTATTAAAGAAAAATTGCAGTAATTTTTAAGTTTTCTTTTTATTTTTCCCTACATTGAAATGTGTTTTCTTATAGCATTTCCACTTATTAAAACTAAGCTGAAATACCAACATGACCAGAAAGAACAGAGCACAAGATAACTACACAGAAATGTTTCTATTGCCCTAATCAGAATGTAGCTTTGCAAAAACTTATAGACTTTCAAGTTTTCATCTGGATATTTTCCCTGGGACAAGAAGATCTGTTTCATGCACCTTGGTATCATGCTGTTTCTTGTAGTAATTTTGCAGGACACGAACACTGATGTTACGGGTAAAGTAACTCTATTTTGCACCTTCCTCTGATTTCCTTTTTCCTCTTTGATGTTCACCTCCTACTAGAACATTTTCACTGATAACATTCTCAGGCTGAATGCGACCTGATTCACATCTCATGCCAATTACTCTGACATTGTCAGAACTGAGCCAGTTTACACCAGCTGAGGAACATGATTATTTAGGTGTAGTATCAGTCCTGTGTCGCCTCCTTCAAGATTTCTGGCATGGGTGAAGGCTTTGAATGAAAGCTAACTCCTTTCCACCCCTTAGGAAAAAAAAAAGGATAAGCAACTCATTAACTCCTGCACTGGTTAAAAGGGGGGAAAAAAAAAAAATATTAGATCATAGCTGAAAAAAAAGTAGATTTCCTTTATGTTATTCATGATGCTGAAGAAATGAACCTGTATCCCTTCTCAGCCATGTTCTCTTTCATATTAGAAATGCAGAACAGAGAGGATTATCTACAACTTGGCAAACCCCATTCCTTATAGGCCAGGTCCCAAAAGTCATGGTGGCAAACTGAATTAGTTGACCACATTGGTGGCAACCTCTCTCAAACCTGCTTATGACTAGCACTGATCAGAGCTGAGCAAGATGGAAAAAAACTCACAAAACAGAGAAAGGAGGTCCAAGTGCTTCGTGGATGTGGCTTATATGGGGTCATTTACGAAGATAACTACAGACATAACTTTTGCTGGAGATTCCTGGAAGGGGAATAGTGGCACATGAGTGGAGGAAAAGCAGCATCCTCATCAGGTAAGAGAAATCGGGAGAAGGAGCCAGTTTCCTCCAGAGGAGCTGAAAATAGCAGGATACAGGTCCCAAACAAGCTATGTCTGGTCTGGCAGTAAAAAGGAAAGAGGACTACCCGCAATTTGCAAAGCAGAATACACAGTGGCATGAGCTCTGCAGTGCAAAGGCAAGAAGGGACTTCTTTCACACAGGGCAGGAGCTGGTGGCAGCCCATTTCACTTGTTTAACTTGCTGTTCCCTCCCACAGACCCCCTCCAGTTCTCAGCTCACAAGGATAAAAGAAACCTGCTCCCAAATGACTTCTCTAATCACGGTCCCCAGCCTGCAGAAGAGCTTAGGAATGACAGGGCCAGACAAAGAGGCCACTCCTGGCCCATGGACAGAATATAACTAGATATATACACACACACATACTATATTATAAAATGCGTAACAGGTATAACAAACCGCTTCCAGAACAGACCTGCACTCCAAACCCAGCTCCACGCTTACCTCTGTACTGAGCATCCCTGCGGTTCCTCCTAAAGCCACCTCTTTAAGCCACCTCTTTCCTTCTGACATCCCTATCTCCACGTTCTCCTACCACCTCCCAACCTTCCAGCCATGTTTTTATTCTCCTGCCCCCTCCCCATTATCCCACCCATCCTTTCAACAGCTGAAAACCCTCATCCCACAGCCCCTCCCTGTTGTGGCTGGGGCTGGCTGAGCGCACACCCTACCCCATCATCATTTCTCAGGGGTAAAACCAATTTAGCATCGTTTCCCACCCTGGCTGAGCTTTCCTCCATTGCAACTCAATTTACCGCTCCAGATAGACGGAGGCAAGTGCCTGAGGGCTGTACTGACACCGGACCACATTTAAGAATAAATCTTTTAAAAGTGATCCACTTGAGCCCCTACACAGAGTTGTACTGACGTTTCTGCCAGGAGAGCCGCTTGCAGTGTGGAAAAAAAAAGGAACAATTGGCCAGAGAAGGGCAGGGTCCTCTTAAGCTGCCTTTGCTGCCAGAAAAATTGTAATGCAGAGCCATCCTTTGCCTCGTGTTTCGTCTGCCTTGTTTACCTTTGGGCAAGGGCTGTGTTTATAAAAAAAGCAAATAATTGGCATATGTTAGGTATGCGTCCAACAAAAAATGATAATTAGGGGGAATGAGAAAATGGATTAAAAGTTTGTACCTAGATCTGCACTTGTTCAACATTTCAGCAGTGGACTCAGGGATCTGGTGTCAGTTTTGTTTGTGCATTTGTTTGTCCACGTTTTTATGTGTTTTGTTTCATTTGAGCTTATAAATACAGACGCAGATATGAATGATACGAATCTTCTCAAATTTCAGGATATAACTTTAGCCTTTTGATCCAGAACCCATCTGAACTCAAACCAAACTAAATGGATTTTATTTTCCGCATAATAACTATGTAAAAAAAGACACAAAACCCCCAAACTAATAGCGCTGCCCTTCTACCTTTTTGAAGTGCAGGGCTGTAAATACATCTGATTCAAACCCTAAGATGTGGCAAGATTCACAAGGAGTGATAATATCTTCTATTAAAGCAACGGATATTGTTAGAAAGAACTTCAGCACACCTCATCTTCTTTGAAACTCACATCATTATAACTCCAACATGTTTGGCATACACACAAACTCAGGGGCTCTCAACCCCCAGTGGGTCCTACAGGCACAAATCCATTATCACAATATCCCAAACACAGGAAAAAAAGATTGTCGGGGGAAGCAGGGAGGGAGGATTTTGATTTGTCATTCTGTTACGGCCTTCAAATTGAATCTGACACACAATATCCAGATTATCTGCTCAGCATGAAAACAAATAAAGTTTTTTTTCTTTTTTTCTTTTTTTTAATGAAAGCGGAGGTGTGTGCTAATGTCTTGAGGCCTGAGAGGGTTTCAAACATCTATTACCGTAAATTAACCCTAAAATATTGGAAGCTGGCAGCCATGCAATTACCTGACCTTCTTTCTCAGTTCCCAAACCAAGCAAGGAGACACATGGATGTGGACACTTCGTGCCCCCCACTGGACTGTGTCACTTTGTGCTGGGGGGAAGATCTAGGGAGGAGGCTTTGTTTGTTTGTTTGCACATTGATCTGTGCCTGAGCGAGAGACAACTCAAACATCACCTTCTTATCAAGTGGGAGAATTGAAGTTTGATGTTTGGATCCAAATATTTGAAGTGTGAGCCTTGGAGACGTGGCAGAGCCGGGGGGGGGAGGTAGAAGGGGGAGGAGGAGATTGTATCCAAACCTGAAGCTTAAACCCTTTCATTAGAAGTCATCTGCTTTTCCTTGGCGGATTTCAGCCATGTGCTCTTTTGTTAGTCAATTGAGAAATTTCAGACAAATCTTTTTGACCAGACACCTTTGAGGAGCCTGCAAAGCTTTATGGCCGTCAGGGAAACCTGTGCAAGTCCTGTCCCTCCAGCAGAGGACAGTGACACGTAGCCAAATTCAGCACACCCAAGGAGAAACCTGCCCACAAAAACCACTTCTTGCCAGAGAAATTCAGACTCATTCCCTCCATAACTCTGAGTGGAGGTGCCATCAAAGGGACTGTTATTTGAGGACTCAATGTGTCTCCTTGAATCCTTCATCCCAAAGATGTTTTGCTTTTTATTTGGGAGGTGGCTTGGTAGCAAGTCAGCAAGTGCTTCTCCACCCACAATGTTGAAGGCTGGATATCAATTGGGTGATGTGGTGGCGTTTCCACTTTATACTGGTGTGAATACCTCCTCAGAGGAGAGGGCAACCTCCAGCCCGTTGTCTCTAACGGTCCTGAGCAAAGCCTCCAAGTGTGTGTGTGTGTGTGTGTGTGTGTGTGTGTGTGTGTGTGTGTGTGTGTGTGTGTGCAGCTGGACAGGATAACCCTCCCCACCATTAGGAATCACGCAGTGAAGACACATGCCATCTTCTCCACTACCTGGGTACTCTCAGCTCTCAATCCCTGTCACCCACCAGGATGTATTATATCCGTACTAACTAATTTCACAGCCCGTAAATTACAGGCATACCCCGCGTATCTACATCTCATTAGAGAAGGTTAATTTAAGCAGACAATCAACAAAAATACAGAAAACTAGTTTAGAAAGGGGATTTTGCTGTGTCTCTGGCAGACAATGAATTCACAACCCCAACATCTGCCACCACTAGAGAGAAAATGCTGGAGGAAAAAAAAAAAAAAAGAAAAAAAAAAAGAAAGAAACAAACTCATTGCTATTTCCTCTGATGAATGGTGAATTTCCAATTAGCATTTTAATTACTCAAGCCAGACTTTCAGCTGGTTTGATGATCACAAGAAACTCCATAAGCAACAAGTCATCGTGGTTTGACGTGTGCTGGGGTAATGCATAACATGCTTACTGGAGCTGGTGTGTGAGACTGTTTCTCTCCTGGAAAAATCCTACAGCATTAATTGCCTTAAGCTTTTATTGACAGTTTTACATACAACCTTGTCCCACCCAAGAAAATCCTACAATAAGATTATTGTACCTGAGCCCCTGAATAGAAACAGTACAGCCTGTTGTAAGAAGGCTGACAGGCTCCACTTCATCTTCAAGCAGATCCTATAGCAAATCCATCAATAGGACCCTACACATACGAACCCACATCACTTGCCTAAGCAAATCCTGCAACAAATCCATCCCACAGCATTTACAGACACCTCTTCTGTGTCCTTCACCTGGGCTAATCCTACTGCAAACCTGTCCCAGGGGACTGATGGATGGGCCCCTCTCTACAGAAGGTCTGGTGATGATGTCAGCCACGTTGGTTTTTTGTATAACAAAACAAACAAAAAAAGCATTCTTTCAAGTCCTGCAAGTGAAACTTAGTCCTTCTTTCTTTCCACATCCTACTCCTGCATTTCCATCCTTTCATCCTGAAGGAGGGTGTCCAGACTCATTCCTTTCTTGCAATTTATGTTATTTTTCTCTCAAAGGTCTAAACATGGACACTGCTCCGGCACTTGGAGAAGCTCTGCCAGCACCAGAAGAAGGGCTGTTTAAATCCAACAGGGAAGTACACGATGCCCAGTGAAATGAAAAACCAAATGATAGAAATTTTCTCTACTTCCCTTGTCCCCTTTCTGCCCCAGCAGCCTTGCTTCCCCTACGTCCCCTTTCCTCCTTCCAATTCCACCCCTTGCTCCATCCCTGTCTCCAACCCCTCCTTCTCACCAACAGTTTGGTAGGGTTTCACCAAAGCTGGCAAGTGGAACAGTTCACTTTCAATCCCTGAAAGAGGCCAGGGCACAGAGGAGTTTATTATATCATAAATTAGAACACGAAAAGCTAATACATTTTATACATTTGTCAGGGAGAGAGAGAGAGGAGAAAAAATCCTTGCTGCCAGGTTCCTCATAGCAAATCTGTCACGTTGGAGAGAGGCTGCTGAAATAGAAGTATTTACCGACAGATAGAGCCCTGGTGCAGAATAGCAAAGCTTGCTGCTGGACGCTTCAGGGCTGTATCAAGAGCCAAGATAGAGTTCTCAAGCCAAACCACACACAGCCCCACCGTAAGCACCTCAGCTCTTCTTGTGGGGCTAAAATAATGCAGAGCAGAGAGCTGTGGCAAGGCCGACTGTGACTACTGAGGGCTTTTCAGAGGGGATGTCTAAGGGCTCAGGGGACTCCGGTGGGGTTTGCATTATAAATCTGAATTTACCAGGTACTGCATTACAGAAAAAAAAAAGGGGGAAAAAGTCAGATCCCAGATAGGATAATAAAGAGTGATTTTCTGAGAAATCTGTTCTACCTGCTAGGTAGCCAGCCCCTTGGCTTTCTTGCTCCGTGCTCATTCCAGGTGGATGGTCCCACTTTAGCTGAGCTTTTCCCCAGTCCCACCACACATCCAGTCCCTATTGCACAGCATTTCTGCTGCCTGAAGGATGGAGATACCTGGCACCTCTAGTGATGATGGCTTCCATATCTCTCCTTCCACAATTCAGAACTCATGTCAGGAAGGCATTTCCAAGACATATCCTCCCTTGAAATAGTCAGCAAGACAGAATTAATTAAGATAAAGAACAGCAAAAAGCTACCATAATTAAAACTTAGAGTTGCCTGCACAGATGAGGAAGTAAAAGGAGGTAGGTGCTGGAAGGAGCATTGTGTCTGAAGTTGGCATTCACCCACAGCCAGGTTTTTATCCAGATGGATATAACATGGAAGGGGGCAGTGGTGGTGCCTGACAACAGTTTAGCTGAAATTGCACACAAATGTCCTTATCTGATGCTTGCTCCAGCCTGGACAGTCCCTCACGCAGCTGCCGAACTGGTTAGTGAAATGCAATAGTTGCTTTCTTCATTATTTTGGCTTTTCCCACCTCCATCCCTCAGGACAGAGCTGGAGTGAGAGTGTTGCTTTGGGGAACGTTTATCTCTGTAGGGACAGAAGTGTACTTGAAGACAGCATTGACAGAAGGACGGGTTGTAACAAGAACAGCCATAGAAATCCATTTAACCTACTATCCTGCCCTGACACCAGCCAATAGCTCAGAGCAGCATAGGAAGAAGGCAGGTATATAGTGATTCTTCCTTTCAGTGCTCTTCCAGCCTCTGGGAAACTGTGGCAAGCAGCTCCTTGAGTCACTTGCACTTGTCATTCCCTCATGGATCTTCTTCCCTTGACTCCTATCCAGGTTATCTGTGCAGAAATCACTGCACGAACCTTTTCAGATCTGTTCTACTGGCAGGCAGATCTCTTCCCTCTAAAGCAGCCCCATTTTCAGATAATTTTGCTCTCTCCACCCGTCAGACTCTTTCCTTTGCTCCCCCTCCCCAGCCCCTTTGCTCCACGTGGGAGGATGAACATCTGTAGTCCCAGAGCATGGGGTAGACATCAAACCACAGAGCCATGGAGAGAAGCCAGACCGGTCTGCTGAGCTGTGCCTCACCACGGCTGAGATCCATCTATCTCCAGAGCTTTGCTCCACTCCCAGCATTTTGTTCTGTGCTCCTAGCCAGGGTGGCTTATTCAGGCACTCATGGAAGCTGCCAGACAAAACACTCCAGATTAATTCCACTCTCTTCCTCTCTCTTTTTAGAAACTTTTAATTAGTCCCCAACTCAGTACCATTATTACTATTTGTTATTAAGTATTAAAATCGCTCACCCCCAGCTCCCTCTCCCCCTGCTTCCCTCTTCCAGCCCTTTGTTTTAATTGTTATATTTTTTCATCAGTGATCAGCCAGGCTTCCCTAATGATCTAGACTCATTTAAAGGGTTTATAACTCCGGCACAAAACTCCAATAAAAAAGCGGCAGACTTGCTGGGAACCTCCTGGGGCTATTCAGCAACCAGGAACACAAACTCATTTACTACTTGCCTGTTCCCCCCTTTCCCTAGCCACCATCACCCATCCTGTCAAAATATCCTCCTTTCCACACACAGAAAGCCCTCACTTTTCCTTTTCCACATCTTCTCCCCCCTCCCCAATTCTTTTTCCCCAAGGATCAAGACAAGAGAACTGGAAAAAGCCTTGATGAGGCATGTGGTGAAGTCAACAGCAAATAGACTAAACCCACTGTTTCTCCCTGTCTTCCTCCTGTCAATGCCAGCGTTCCATTCTCCTCTCAAGAGGAAAAATACAAAGTGCCATAGTGAGACTGAGGAAAGAAATTATCTGCCTGTATTTCTCCTAGAGTGTATTTAGCAGTTGTGAGTTACACCGCTAGAGATCTTAAAAACCTTTTGTACAAATCTGCAAGTCAGCACTGCCTTTTCCTCATTGCTTTTTTCATTTTGCAATAGGTACAGATTCACACACCAGATAAAGGGGTGGTTGGAAAATTCTTGGTGTCTTGGCCCAGCTTCCCCCTAAGTACAGATGTTGCTTCCAAAACCTGTCTTTAGCCTTCTGCACAGGCAGAAGTAAATTCACGGGGATGCAAACAGCAATGGGAGTACAAGCTGTTCTCCATGGCCATAAGCACATTTGTGTGAGGGTCTAATCTGACCTACTGGGTCTCTTGCCCACGGCCTTGGGCACTGGGCAATTAGCCAGTTTTAGGGGCAAGCCAGGAGGATACATCTTTCCTTCAGTGATCTCCTTGTACCAAGCTTTTTGAAAGAAATCTCACCAAAGCTGTTCCGTCTACATGCACACACAAAACCCTTCTGAAATGGAGAGGAAAGAAGGGAGTGCAAAAGGTGAAAAGGAAATCAGTAAAGCCAGGCAGATGTGGAGGAAGCTGGCTTGCACGGGGTGGATTTATGTCACCTGCCCTGAGACATCCGCCACGAGGATGCTTACATCTGAGCTAGGCACTCTGGGCTACTCATTGTATGTGCCACAGGGAAAATAGGCACTTTTAACATCCTGGTTATCCTGCCCTTGTAACCCAGCTGAATTTTGACCTTTTTACACTGAAAACCCCAGTTCTTCCAGCTGGTGCATTTGCCGAAGCCTTCCATTTCAAAATTATGGAGCAAACGATGCCATTAAATGGTCTTGCTTTGAAGTCGCTATTACTCCCAGAAATGTGCCTGACAACATTACAACCGCAATGACCATCTGAGTCACAATTTTATTGATACAATCTACAAGCAGTCTTTTGTGCTCACATGAAAGGGGCTCAGCTGAAAGGCCCATCAATGTGTTCAGTCATCTTCAAAAAGCCGGAATCATTTGGTGGGAATAAACAGTTGGAGCTCTTCATTTAGTCATTTGAAAAGGACAGTTTCCCAAGGAACTTTAGGACTATCCTCCCTAGTGTGCCTGCTGGACTCCTCCGAGATGATTCGTGGAGCTGGTTGAGCTTTTTGACACAGATTTCTCATCAGCAGTTTGACTTTTGAGGAGAGAGATAAACAGCAAAACAAAACAAAACAACTGACCACAATATTTCATGAAAGGTAGAAAAAAGTCATAATGTTTTGGGGGGGTTTAAGCAACAGTAACAGGTTTTCAACTTGGGCTGAAACTGTACACTAAGGTCTATGGAGGACGCCTGCAATTAGAAAACTGGTTGGTGATACAAAGCTGTCTTCTTGTTTCCAGCTGCTACATTTAATTAAAAGAAAGCTAAACAATCCATTACATTAAATTACTTTCTGAACATTACTTTTCCACATAGACAATCGCAATGGTTGCCACAGGGATGTTATCTGACCACAGATTGGAAATCAGCACTGCCTTTTCCTCATTGCTTTTTTCATTTTGCAATAGGTACAGATTCACACACCAGATAAAGGGGTGGTTGGAAAATTCTTGGTGTCTTGGCCCAGCTTCCCCCTAAGTACAGATGTTGCTTCCAAAACCTGTCTTTAGCCTTCTGCACAGGCAGAAGTAAATTCACGGGGATGCAAACAGCAATGGGAGTACAAGCTGTTCTCCATGGCCATAAGCACATTTGTGTGAGGGTCTAATCTGACCTACTGGGTCTCTTGCCCACGGCCTTGGGCACTGGGCAATTAGCCAGTTTTAGGGGCAAGCCAGGAGGATACATCTTTCCTTCAGTGATCTCCTTGTACCAAGCTTTTTGAAAGAAATCTCACCAAAGCTGTTCCGTCTACATGCACACACAAAACCCTTCTGAAATGGAGAGGAAAGAAGGGAGTGCAAAAGGTGAAAAGGAAATCAGTAAAGCCAGGCAGATGTGGAGGAAGCTGGCTTGCACGGGGTGGATTTATGTCACCTGCCCTGAGACATCCGCCACGAGGATGCTTACATCTGAGCTAGGCACTCTGGGCTACTCATTGTATGTGCCACAGGGAAAATAGGCACTTTTAACATCCTGGTTATCCTGCCCTTGTAACCCAGCTGAATTTTGACCTTTTTACACTGAAAACCCCAGTTCTTCCAGCTGGTGCATTTGCCGAAGCCTTCCATTTCAAAATTATGGAGCAAACGATGCCATTAAATGGTCTTGCTTTGAAGTCGCTATTACTCCCAGAAATGTGCCTGACAACATTACAACCGCAATGACCATCTGAGTCACAATTTTATTGATACAATCTACAAGCAGTCTTTTGTGCTCACATGAAAGGGGCTCAGCTGAAAGGCCCATCAATGTGTTCAGTCATCTTCAAAAAGCCGGAATCATTTGGTGGGAATAAACAGTTGGAGCTCTTCATTTAGTCATTTGAAAAGGACAGTTTCCCAAGGAACTTTAGGACTATCCTCCCTAGTGTGCCTGCTGGACTCCTCCGAGATGATTCGTGGAGCTGGTTGAGCTTTTTGACACAGATTTCTCATCAGCAGTTTGACTTTTGAGGAGAGAGATAAACAGCAAAACAAAACAAAACAACTGACCACAATATTTCATGAAAGGTAGAAAAAAGTCATAATGTTTTGGGGGGGTTTAAGCAACAGTAACAGGTTTTCAACTTGGGCTGAAACTGTACACTAAGGTCTATGGAGGACGCCTGCAATTAGAAAACTGGTTGGTGATACAAAGCTGTCTTCTTGTTTCCAGCTGCTACATTTAATTAAAAGAAAGCTAAACAATCCATTACATTAAATTACTTTCTGAACATTACTTTTCCACATAGACAATCGCAATGGTTGCCACAGGGATGTTATCTGACCACAGATTGGAAAGGGGATAACCGTTCTCGAAATTATTCCATTCTTGTCTGAAATATCACCC
Source organism: Calidris pugnax (assembly GCF_001431845.1). NCBI lineage: Eukaryota > Metazoa > Chordata > Aves > Charadriiformes > Scolopacidae > Calidris > Calidris pugnax. The sequence goes on from NW_015090763.1 coordinate 1,622,955, forward strand.
AGACGACCTGGTCAGGAGTCACTCCCCACTGTGTGAGGGACTACAGAAGCTGGGGGGGATTTACCAGGCTGCTGGAGAGGAGCTGCAGCTCTTCCCTAGGAAGAAAGCCGGTGTCTGGACTCCAGCAGGGAAGGAGGAGATGGTGGTTAAAGTCCTCCTCTGACTGGTTTTGTGCAAGTCACCGTCTTGCAACTCTGCCATTTTGATAATGCTCAGCTCTCAAAGCAGCTACCAAAGCACGACTGGCTCGTGGCAAAACCAACCTGGGTTGGCTTCAGGAGCAGAACTGAACAAACCCAACATCCTGGCTCAATTCTGCTGTCACTGTTACAGCTATGCCATTATTTTCTGGACTCTGCACCATTTTCTCCCTGAGAAAATTGTTGCCAAGTGGCTATTTTGAACATGGCTGAGTGCAGATTGTTAAAGGAGAAACAGGCTTCTGCTTCTATCTTGCAGACTATTTTTGCTCTATTCCCCGTCTCAGACAAAAACATTCAGAGGGTAAGCATCTGTTTACTGTTTGTGCATAATGTATTATGGTATGAAATTGTCTTTTCTTCCCTCATTTACAGCATTTGCACCTCATCCCGTGATGACCTCACAGCAGCAACACAGACCTTTATGACCACGAAGCTGCATTACTGTCATCCTCTCTCTTAGCTGGCTTTCCAGAAGAGAAATGCCATTGGCTTTGGCTTTTTCAATACACAGCAGGAAACGTGTTCACTGGTTGGATGGAACCAGTGTAACAGCTTAACTTGGCCTCGCATTTCCCCTGTTTGAAGCCTAAAAACAGCTGGACTGGATTTTCAGTTATCAACACCCTCTTAACCCAAGCAGTATTAGCTAAGTCATTCAGCAGCCTCATCCAGACAAGTATCTTACTCAAATACCTGATATCTTGTGAATTATCCCATCCACTCCGAATTTGAGGGCACAGGGAGTACAGAGGAATCACAGATTATGTTGATGGTCACGAGAGAGGGGGCATTATTAGAGGAGGAAGAAGGAAGCTCAGGTTATGTCTATCATGGCCACAGTAAACACCAAGCTTTTGGGTTTACAAGGAAAAAACCTTACCAAATAATCACCCACATGAATAGAATTCAATTTTCCCTAGCTCAAGTCTTTATAGAAATAAGTTAATCCTACATCTTTACAGCAGGAAGAATACCATACCTAACAGCGGGGACTACTTTACAAAAGAACCAGAAGCCAACCCAAAAGGTAGTAGGGTCAACCATGTCAACGTCTAACTGGTTGGGGTATTTTACTCTCTGCCTGTTTTTAACGCTCCTCCCACCCCCCTAGCACTATAAGCGATTCCTCCTCAAATTTTCAGCCTCCTTTTAAATTTCAGTGGTCATTGTACTTGACTGTATTTGTATCTGTAGTGCCCCAATAGGACCAGGCAAAGGTGGAGTGAAAAGAATGATGGTTTTTAAGCCCTGCAGTCAGGTCCTCAGTGTTCGCAGCATCTGACTCTAGCCTGCAGAGGTGTGAATCAAAGTCTGGTTTCCCATGTGGTCATGCCAGATGGTTGGCTCAAACTCCATCATTTCTTTACAGCAAAACTCACTAGACACAGACAGTAACCATAAGATATATTGGAAACTTGAATCTTGTATAATTTAGACTGCCAACACCCATGGAAAAGAAACCTCACCCTACTGCTTATGTCAGCTCTTCAAGGATGGTTTCTTTGCTGAATACGTCCTGAAACATTTCAAGGCAATGACAAAAATAAATTCTTACAGTTAGCCTGCACCTTCTCGTTCTAAAAGATCTTGTTGTTACTTCCGAACTTTGATTGTCAAATTACATTCAAGGATCATTTCACACACCCTAAAAGGCAGTACCACTTCCAAGGAATGCTTGAAAAACAGCAGATCACACGCCAGTGTTATTTCATTGTCTGTAGCCGTACTGCAGTGTTTTCTGGAATTTGTCGGGAGGGGAGGTCTCCAACTATGTCACATTGTACCTTCTACAAAAGAATTAGGAGCGCTGAGCAAGTTGCCACTCTTGGTGACATCGTGAAGAGAATTCTGGGGATAACATTATTTAGTAAAGCAAATAAAAATTTAGGAAGGAGACATGGTGTTGAAAACGATCATATGCTTGGAAAATCTGGCACGGTATATTTAGTGACCACAAGAGGTCAGGACGTCAGTTCTCCATTGCATCTTAAAAGCAACATCTCTAAGAGCCTGGAGCCAGAATATTATTTTAGGTATGATTGTTCAGTTAGGAAATTTCATCTTTAAACATTCCTCAACAGCATCTGTATATGTTTCTTCAGCAGCAGGGGTTACTGCAGGAGCGGAGAGTCCTCCTTCCTCGGCAGTTACTTCTAGCAGTATAATAGTCAGGTTTGTCTCTTCACGTTCTAGGTCTTGCTCCTCAGTCTGAAGTTATACAACAGTATTATATTTTTCACTAAGAGCCTCAGTCAACAATTCCACCTCCCTGGGACAATGAGGCTGCATTCGTTAAGAATAAACCACACCGGTGACAAAGCTGTCTCAGGTGCAACCCAAAATCGTAGAGTTTCCTCCTACAGGAGCTGTGCAGCATCACAAGACTCCCTTCTCTCCCTTCCAAATGCACTACTCCAGCATGAATAAGTCAGTAAATAAGTCAGTAAATAAGAATGCAAACACAAATACATTATATATTTCAACATTTCCTTGTAAATGCAGTTTTCTGCATGAGCGGTCTACATGAGGAAGCAGAGGAACAACATATCTGCTGGTCTTACAGCAGAGTAAAAAGGAGGTATATAAAATACTAATATATGTGTATACATAAAACTATAAGAATTATATGAAATCCTACACACCCGCCCTCTGAGAACCTCTTTCTGCAGCACACCTTTTTATTAATGTACTTTTTCTAGAGGGTGTCCCGCTCAGGCACTAACTGGGCTTGACCCAGTTTGGTGTATAAAACCAGATGAGATTACTGCCTGTGATCTTAGGTGATGAATTTTTCATATACAGGCTTGTTTCAGAGGAAGGCCCAGCCTTGGTCCCCATCTCTGGCAGCAGCATATCCTGTTTAGCAGGTCCTGCTTTCTGAAATTGCATTTCTTTGTTTACCCTGCATGGTGCCAAGAAATGCCTTTTTTTATTCTTTCATTCTTTTTTTTTTTTTTTAAAGTGAAAATTATTAAGCTACTTCTAGTATAATACCTCTAAATGCCGAGTCCGTGAGAGGGAATTTTAACTTGGTTAATCTGACACAAATGAAAAACTATTCAAGGCTAAGCTACTTCTAGTATAATACCTCTAAATGCCGAGTCCGTGAGAGGGAATTTTAACTTGGTTAATCTGACACAAATGAAAAACTATTCAAGGCTTGAGATGACTGTAAAGTTTAGTGTCATGGCTTTTTCAGCAGAAAAAAAAAAAAGGGTTCTCAGCAAAATTTCATTTGAACACTTGAAGTTATTTATTTCCTTTAAAGTAAAGCATTGGGTATGTTTTAAAGACACAGTAGCATTTGAACTAACTAACGGTCCTGCTCAGTGCTGGGGGGTTCATGGGGTAGAAAGAAGAGCAGGAGGGATGGAGGGTGTTGCCCTTATTTATGTGGGGCAGGGGGTGTCTGTTCCCACCCTGTGAGACAGATCCTGTATGTTTGCTTGGGGCTGAAATGGAAAAATGTTGTCATTCTCTTAAAAGCTGAATTTCAAGTGAAAAGGCTGCCACCATTTCCGTGACTATCACCTGCAGAATAAAGTGGGAAGGAGAAGCTGACTGTGATACAGAGACCTCAGATCATTCCTTTGCTTGGTCAAACCCATTACATCTGAATTAAAGATGGTTTGGGGGTGCTCCTCAAATTAAAACTCTTCTTCATTTTTTAATTGCACATCTGGAGACAAAAGGAAACAGGGTCTGCCAGAGTCCAGTTATAGCAGTGTTCAGAGGGGTGGCCCCAGGACAGTGTTAGGCCAGTGGACAAGCTTCAATGTCCAGTGAGACAACTGGTCAGGAAACCTGAGGACCGTTTTCAGAAATATGCTGTGATCTGGTGGAGTCTCAACACCTTTTTCTCCTTGAAGGAGTAAGGGGGGGGGGGGGGGG